>NC_143562.1:102742500-102822500 GCF_054136105.1 Typopeltis vanoorti | reverse complement strand
ATGGATAATGATCCCTCAGTGGAGTGCTCCAGAAAATTCACGAGACAATTGGATATTTGTTTAGCTCCATATTATGAACTTAATAAAAAAATTGCACCATATTGATAAGCAAGGTCTTATTACTGACTTCTTGATAATAAACCAGCCGAAGTATGCAATGAGAATTATACAAATGATATCCAAGAGATTTCAAGTGATGACGACATCCGGCCCCTCGTAAATAAAGAACATCTACGAAATGTTCGTTTTGAAGACAGTGATAACGATTAAAATATGGACTTTATTTTATTTTGCCTAAAACATTTATACATTATGTGCAATGAAGTTTGCGTACACTTTGTATTTTTGTAACTTTATACTACGTGTTTTGTTTCATAGTTTATGTTTTCTTAACTTACATGAATTACCTGAATTAAATAAAAAATATTTTTTGTTGGATATGTCATTGTTGTTTATATAATTAAAAAAAAAACGATTTCAGAACATAACCCTAATTTTTCTGTGTGGTCTGAGTCTCGCATAACGCGATTTATATAACGCGGCATTTCTGCGGAACCGAACATCAGCTTTATACGAGGGTTACCTGTATATATACCTAATTATATAGTTAAAGTAGTTGACGCAGTCGGTAAGAATATATTTTTCAATTAATTTATTATTCTTATTTTACTCTTATTCCTTTATTTTAACAAAACCAAGATACTACTGTTTCTATTTTTGTATTTTTTTAGCTTTTAACGGAATTGTTTATTTTATTTATATGTTCATTTTGGATTTAATAAATATTTATTTCGCTTTTGATAAATTAATACACATAATGAAGCCAATAAAATTTGAATCTGGAGCTAGTAAAAGAAAACGACTCAGAGAAAAGGAAAAAAAAAACAGCTAAATAGTTAAAAGGGGGCAATTTTGTCTTTCTTGCGTTCTGAAAACGAAGAATTTCGTAGAACTGAAGTTGTACTTCACACTTCTCGGAATGAAAACGAAACATTGATATCATTATCAGGAGGAGATGAAAGTGAAAATGAAGAACATCAAAATGATGTGGAAAACATAGAAGGAGAGAAAGAAAGAAATGAAACAAAGCAAGAGGATTCTGAGGAACATTTTCAATCGGAGTCTGTACTTACCAGCAAGCAAGCTATCTCTTATCCTACAGATATAGCAGTGTGGCCACTTACTATTAATGAACAGTTTATCGAGCATATTTTAATAAATATGCCTCAGAATGTTGGTAAAATCGAAAATTTAAAAAAATAATAAACAGAACGCAATAGAATATATCTCAGAAATGTAAATGAATCACATTTTTACTGTAAAAAGGCGAATGGAACAAAGAAGAAACGAGAGTGGCTAATTTTTTCCGAAACCAGCAAAGCAATTTACTGCTTTGTTCGTAAATTGTTTTCTAAGTCAAATAATATCTTAATTAAGGGTTTTAATGACTGGGGAAATATAACACGAACCTTATGTGATCACGAGCATATAGGAGCGATGTGCACATATCGCAAAAGAAAATCAAGTTCTGTAAACAGTCGAATTGATTCTGAATTGATGAAACAAATACAATCTGAAGAAAATTACTGGAGAGAGATTTTAAAAAGAATAATAGCTATCATTAAGTTACTGAGTAAACTAGGACTAGCATTTAGAGGAAATACAAATGATATTTTTTTCTGATTCTTGCGGAAATTATTTATCGTGCTTACATCATTTAAGTGAATTTGATGATTTTTAAAGCATCACATGAAAATTACGCCAACTGTGGTTCTGATAATGAATTCATAGCGTTAATAGCTAAAAAACAAGAGAAATATTAATATCTGAAATTGAGGAAGCTGTTTATTTTACAATAATACTCGATTCAACTCCAGACATTGCCCCATAATGACCAACTAGTTATGATATTTCGGTATGTTGCCGCAAATTCTGACATTAGAGAAACATTTATCGGGTTCATAAGTATTACACAACATGATTCCTTATATTTAGAAGAGGTAGTGTTAAAAAAATTAGAAGAATTATCTTTCGATATAAAAATGTGCAGAGAGCAAAGCTATGATAACGCTGCCAATATGAAAGGTATCTATAGAGATTTACAAGCTAGACTGAAAAAACATAGTCCCTCTGCATATTATATACGGTGCTCTAGTCATTCCTTAAATTTAATTGGCAACTATGCAGCGGAATCTTGTCCGGAAGCAGTGCAATATTTTTCTTTTATTCAAAATGTATATAATTACTTTTTATCTTCAACAAGAAGATGGGGTATACTCCTTAAACATTTAGAAAAAAAAAATCTTTAACAGTTTTAAAAAATCTTTAAGACTAAGTGGAACAAGGTGGTCCGCAAGAGCTGACGCTATATTCCGAGCTTTGAAACGTGGATATAAACAATTTAAAGACGCAGTACTTGAACCATTTCTCCTCATGAAAAACCTTTTTCTAAATTAGAGAGCTCATCATTGGGTGAACATTTTGACAAACCAGAAACAGCAATTTTAACAGTTGTGTGGGACAAAATTTTAACACGAATACATGCTACAAGTTGGTTTTATTTTAGATATAAGAAATAGTTTTGCTGCTGTAAATGAAGAAGCGAATTTATTAACCGATGAGACAAAATTTAAAGATGAAAAGGAAAGAGTTAAAATGAGTGACGAAGTTTCACAATCGAACAATGAGATTATATTACATTCGAAAGAAAATTTCGCTGTGAACACTTTTAATGTTATTTGCGATAAGCTAATTTTGGAAATTAATGAAAGAACAAAAAGTTATTTCGACATATTAGATATGTTTGACATTTTGTGAAGAAAGATATAGATCACGACAAGTACAAAACTAGCATTAATAAAATTTTACAAACTTATGGGACGGATATTGATCCAGAAATATTTACTGATTAAGTGAAGCAATTTTTAATAATAATAAAGGAAGAAAATTCTTCAATTAAAATATGTACAAATTTATAAACGATGGGTTAAGGTTTACTTTTCCGAACGTAGAAACAATTTTAAAAATATTTTTGACGATGCCTATTTAAAATGCACGCTCATTTTCAGTGTTGAAACAAATAACAAATTAATTAAGAAGAAACTTGCACCAAAATGAAACAAGTGACCTTTCGTTATTATGCATTGAATCAGATGTAATGGACTCGATTATTTTGATGATATTATAGATATATTTGCTAAAACCAAACCCAGAAAAAAAAAAACGTTATTTTTTTTTTTTATTTAAATTTGAACTGATTTATTTTTATACTTTTTTAAAAATGCAAATATATGTATTCCAATGTTGCATTGTGTTATTAAAATGAGTTATTATGGAAATGTTGACTTTTAATTTCAATAAACTGAAATACTGCTTATTTTTCAGGCCTCATAATGATGTTGCGCCTCGGGCCTCCAAAAGTATAAATGCGGCTCCGAGTGATCATATGGTCTTGGTGATGATCTGCAGGCATGTGGAAAACTCAAATGGAAAGAGAGAGTGAGAGAGAGAGAGAGAGAGAGAGAGAGAGGTATCATTTCTGCATGGGAGTTAGTTGAGAAGCCGCTTGAAAACAGAAGTGGTAAATTTTATTCTTAGGGTGAGAATGATAACTAGATTTGAAGTAAATGGCTGGCTAGAGTAATGTTTCCCAAACTTTCATTACCTGTATATCCCATTTTTAAATTTTAGCAACACTGACATATCTTCCTATCAGGAAAAAGGCAATGGGGAGAAGTTAGAATATTATTGCATTCTAATACGATAAGTATAAATGTATTTCGAAAGTGTTTTCACTTCGTTATACTATAAATCAAAAATGCCAAGAAATTATATTCTTAATTTAATTATTTATCCAAGCAAACAAAGTTCGCGCAAAGTTTGTTTTCTTACAGTTGGATAAAGGATTAAACCAAGAATATAATTTCTCTTTAATTTATTATTATTATTATTATTATTATTATTATTATTATTATTATTATTATTATTATTATTATTATTATTATTATTATTTTATTCACATAATTGATACACAGATATCATATAAACAAAAATGTGACTGGTGATACAGAACAATTCAGATTCTACCAAAGAATCTAAGAATAGTCTGTCAGGTAGCGTCGTAAAATATGGACTGTTCCAAGTAACGCTGTTTTTTCTAGGTCATATGGGGTCACTTCATTAATTTTTAATTGCTGTAAATAGTTGGACAGCTTCTTTGAAGTTCCACCAAGTGCACCGATACCTATTGGGATGACTTTGGTGTTTAAGCCACAGTCGGCCAACTTCGATTGCCAGATCACGATATTTAGTAATTTTTTCCAGTTCTTTGTTGTTGATGTTGTTATCACTGTGTACTGCAATATCGATAATCCAAACCTGTCGATGTTCGATAATTGTGATGTCAGGTCTATTGTGTTCCATATGCCGGTCAGTTTGTATTCTAAAGTCCTAGAGAATTTTGCTGTTTCGTTTTCCAATACAGTCTCTAGTTTATGCTGCCACCAGTTATCAGAAGTCGGAAAGGCATATTTTTTGTATAACTGCCAATGAATTATTTTGGCCACTTGATCATGGCGGTATTTATAGCCAGTTTGGGCTATTTTGCTGCAGGCACTCATTAGATGTTCTACAGTCTCATTTTTCTGATCGCATAATCTGCATTTGCTGTTATTATTGATGTTTAAAATTTTTGCTTTGATTGCATTAGTTTGTAATGCCTGTTCTTGAGCTGCTAGAATAAATCCTTCTGTTTCTTTTTTAATGTATCCGTATTGTAGCCATTGCCATGTCTTGTTCACGTGAAATTTGTTCTCAGTATCTCGAAGAAATTGGCAAGGCAAGGGTTTATTTTTCCAGCGCACGTATCGGTTATTTTGTTGTTCCTTTTTGTAATTATTATTATTATTATTATTGGCGCTTTAGCAACAAGCGGTAGCAAGCACGCTATTTCGATGCTCCCATATTTTAAGTTGTAATGTAGATTTTTTCTGGTGATTTAAAATTTAAAGTGTATCAGTGAATTCCATTATTCAAGCCGAACATATTGACCTAAAACTGTAAGTATCTGTTAAGTAATAAGTAAGTTATAAGTATTCAAAGTTCGAAGTATACGTTGGTCAACTACGCGAGAAGAGAACAAAGGAAGTCGCCATATTAGAAATTACAACTAGATCGTCAAACAAGAAATATGAAGTGCTACAAATGCTACGAAGACTTAAGAGGGGAAGAAAACCACATAACATGCAGGGACTGCCAGAGAAACATGCATTTTCTCTGTTCGGGACTGTCCGAGGCCACTTGGAAGCGAAAATAACGCTTAGCATGATGAGTGGAAGTGTCCGCATTGTAGAGTAAACAAAGGAATGTCGCCTTCAACTGCAGGCGGTAAACAGATAACGCAGCAATCAATAGCAGAGGGCATGAAAACAACAACAACGGAAACTCAGGTGAGCCAACTTTGACTGTATTACTTGAAAATAGATTAAAAAACCTAAAGGACTGTTTAATCGATTTTGTTGGAGAACTATTTGAAAAACACACCATGCAGATTGCCGAAAAATTCAACCAATATGAGGAATTTATTAAATTGAATAATAACTCAGTAGGAGATGTATTACAGACCGTCAGAGAAATTAAAAACTGGGTTAAAGAGCTAACGGAAAGACAGCATAATCTAACTAAAAAGACAACGGAACTACGACAAGAACTAAACTCTTTAAAGCAACAGTGCAAACTCTTAAACCAACAGCAGTATAAAAATGAACTCTTAAACCAACAGCAGTATAAAAATGATCTCCTTATAGATGGTCTCCCGGAAATTGCAACGGAACATCTAAAAGACACCATAATACAACTAAGCCAAAAAATTAGCATTACCATTGAATCAAAATATATCTAGTCAGTACATCGGTTACCACAAAAAAGGAAAAGAGAAAATAATTCCCTTCCTCCTCCTGTGGTGGTGCGACTCACCAACAATCCAACACAAATTACACTTATAAAAGCTAGTAGGATTAAATAACCAGTAGTCAAGGATCTGAAAGAAGCCCACGACAATACCCCAATATACTGTACTTGTTCGAATACTTAACGCCATATTATCAGAAACTATTCTACCAAACAAGAAAAGTAAAATCAGAAAAAAATTACCAGATAAGAGACAGCAAAATATTCCTTAAAAAGACAGAAGACGCAAACCAATCCAAATAAAATCCGTAGAAGACCCCCAACAAGCTGCCACATCAAAAGGAATATTGATGACTCGTAAAGAAGGGAACAGCACACCAACCAACATGAATGCACACTATCAAGCACATGTAATCACCCCGGAACACGATAATTGCCGCATTCTGAAATCAATAACAGAATGGAAACAAGTGACTATCCCCCAAAAAGGACTATCTATTCTCTACATCAACATCAGAAACGTTCAAAAATACTGGCTGAACCTGCAAGCTTATCTGAAGGAAGATATAGACGACATAGACATTTTAATACTGACCGAAGTATCCACAACAAACGAAGAGGCATCCACCTATCAAATGCCACACTTCCAACAACACAAACACTGCAGACAAACAAAACGAGGCGGTGGTATAATAATATTTACCAAACATAAACTAGAAGTAACAGAAATAAACTATAAATTAGAAATACGCAGAAAACATATGCATCGAATTAAATATTAAGCACCAAATTTTCTAGATGAACTAAACAAATGGCTTTCAGCCACAAAAGAAGGTTCCTCAGAATACTTGATAATAATAGGAGACATGAATATAAACATTAGGAACATAAATAACAATACAGAAGAATACCTAGACCTCTTATCAGCATATAGCATAACATGTACTTCCGACTATAGCATCCATTCTAAACGAAACAATGGTAAACGACAAAATCAGAAAAACAGACTGGATGCAGATAGCATCGTTAGACTGCTGAAGCTGTATATAATAATTTTAAACTTGCAGCATTAACAAAAATAAAAATACGCTTCCAAACGAAACAGAATCCTCCTGTTTCCAAACCATGGATAACAGACTACATATTAACAGACATACAAAGAAAAGATGTCCCTATGGAAACAACTTAAGAAGTCGCCAAACAATATCCCTTTAAAAGCTGAATATAAAATAAAACGGAATTTTCCAACAACACAGATTAGAACGGCAAAAAGAAACTACTATAGCAACAAATTAACAACAGCTCAGAACGACATAAAGGAAACCTGGCACCTGATTAATGAAATGCTGGACAATATCACAGAACCACTGCCTCAGAAAAAAAAAGCCCAGCTTTGCTTGCGATCCTAAATCCCTCAAACAGTTGGTAAACAACTTTAATCAGCACTTTGTGAACTCTATCCAAAAACTACAAGAAAGAACCTTTCCTCACACAAATGAACATTCTTCACTAGGTCCACAGTAGTAGGGGTGGCACTTCTGACAAAATGCTTCCGGTGGGCGTGGCTTCCTGACGTCATTGTGAGTGACGTCATGAGTTTGGAATGTTTGGAATTTCCATGTGGGCAAGTGTGTGAATGGCTGCCGTTCTTGTGTTTTGGTTCGCGTATGGGATTATGGGGGATTTTTTTGGTTCGCCTATGGAATTATGGGTGATGATAGAGATAAGGATTCGTGTTGTGATTGGTGGGACACTTTAAACCAAATGCTTCCGGTGTGCGTGGCTTCCTGAGCCAGGAATTTCCCTGGGAGCATATGTGGTCACTGGCTTCAGTTCTTGTGTTTTGGTTCGCGTATGGGATTATGGGTGATGGTAGAGATAAGGATTCGTGTTGTGGGTGTGTGTTGTTTTCAGATGTAGATAAGTGACGTCATTTGTTATTTGTAAATAAGTGACGTTGTTGTTTTGAATGGAAAGGATGATATTAGTGGATAAGAAATCGTGTCGTGATTGGTGGGACACTTCTGACCAGATCAAGATAAGATAAGGAATCGTGACGCGAATGTTTGTTGTTATTGAGTTTGGAATGATAATTTAATTTAACTATATTCTATGTCACACAAACATACAGTTTTTTTTTTCTTCTCTAGATGGTTGTACTAATTTTCCAATACATTTTGGGTATTTCTTTCCTGTTAAAGTGTGGGAATTCTTAGAGAAAGTCGTGATGGGTCTCGTGTTTCGATCTTTTCTGAATAATTAATTATATACTTAAAGTACCTGTCCTTAAACACACACACACACACACACACACATACACATTAGACATAAAAAATCGCTAATGTGTCCATGTTGATACTCTAATATATAACCTATGATTATTCTTATGGGAAAAAAAAACTATTCAGTATTAGAATTACGCTTACCAAACAACATGCGATCAGTTATGTTTAAGTTAAAAAAGTACTTACAGCTTTCCAGATGACTCTTCGAAATTCGATTATTCCAAAATAGTTCATTTTTATATCCACAACACAACACAAACACAAAAACCACAAAGAATGAAATTTCTGTAAATACTGTAACCTGAACTAGTTACTTCGTCCTTTAGATTACGGAGCGTAGATGGTGAGGTTTCGTCATTGCAATATCCCCCAGCGAGCGCTTTTCTTCAAAGGGGATGACATGAGTCACGTCCGTAGAAAAAGTAAAATGTTCTTTTCAGATTTGTGTTTGTGTTCTGTGAATACATGTTAATCAACAATTGGAATATTCAGAAAACCTACTGTAAAAGACTTAATGAGAAATATTCAGTGTTGGAAAATAAATTCCCAATTTACCGACGTGACTCATGTCATCCCCTTTGAAGAAAAGCGCTCGCTGGGGGATATTGCAATGACGAAACCTCACCATCTACGCTCCGTAATCTAAAGGACGAAGTAACTAGTTCAGGTTACAGTATTTACAGAAATTTCATTCTTTGTGGTTTTTGTGTTTGTGTTGTGTTGTGGATATAAAAATGAACTATTTTGGAATAATCGAATTTCGAAGAGTCATCTGGAAAGCTGTAAGTACTTTTTTAACTTAAACATAACTGATCGCATGTTGTTTGGTAAGCGTAATTCTAATACTGAATAGTTTTTTTTTTCCCATAAGAATAATCATAGGTTATATATTAGAGTATCAACATGGACACATTAGCGATTTTTTATGTCTAATGTGTATGTGTGTGTGTGTGTGTGTGTGTGTGTTTAAGGACAGGTACTTTAAGTATATAATTAATTATTCAGAAAAGATCGAAACACGAGACCCATCACGACTTTCTCTAAGAATTCCCACACTTTAACAGGAAAGAAATACCCAAAATGTATTGGAAAATTAGTACAACCATCTAGAGAAGAAAAAAAAAACTGTATGTTTGTGTGACATAGAATATAGTTAAATTAAATTATCATTCCAAACTCAATAACAACAAACATTCGCGTCACGATTCCTTATCTTATCTTGATCTGGTCAGAAGTGTCCCACCAATCACGACACGATTTCTTATCCACTAATATCATCCTTTCCATTCAAAACAACAACGTCACTTATTTACAAATAACAGATGACGACATTTATTTACAAATAACAAATGACGTCACTTATCTACATCTGAAAACAACACCCACCCACAACACGAATCCTTATCTCTACCATCACCCATAATCCCATACGCGAACCAAAACACAAGAACTGAAGCCAGTGACCACATATGCTCCCAGGGAAATTCCTGACTCAGGAAGCCACGCACACCGGAAGCATTTGGTTTAAAGTGTCCCACCAATCACAACACGAATCCTTATCTCTATCATCACCCATAATTCCATAGGCGAACCAAAAAAATCCCCCATAATCCCATACGCGAACCGAAACACAAGAACGGCAGCCATTCACACACTTGCCCACATGGAAATTCCAAACATTCCAAACTCATGACGTCACTCACAATGACGTCAGGAAGCCACGCCCACCGGAAGCATTTGGTCAGAACCTCCAACCTGAAGCCATTGACACATATACCCTCAGGGAAAAGCCACGCCCACCGGAAGCATTTTGTCAGAAATGCCACCCCTAGTACTGTCCACGAGCAGCCCCAGTCAATGTGGTTCCCCACAGTAACAAAAGAAGAACTATCACTTGCAATTCAACAAATCAGCCCTAACAAAGGACCAGGAATAGACGGAATCAAACCAAAAGACATCAAGAAACGCTCAACCTAACCTATGTCCAGTTATACAAAAACTGTTAAATAAAATGTTTGAAACGGGACACATACCTGAAACACTAAAGACTGCATTAATCACATTCATACACAAACATGGAAAAAGAAACATTATAAGTAATTACGGACCCATCGCCACGTTGTCGGTAATCAACCAAATCATGGAGCGCATTGTGCATTGCAAACTCTCCACATACGTTGAAAAATTTCAAATCATACCCAAAAAACAATATGGCTTTCAAAAAAATAAAGGACAGCAACACTCCTGGAAGATTTCACAGACCTAATAAACGCTGCATTGGATAAAAACAGAATAACATTAGTCGTATTTATTGACCTAACAAAAACATTTGACACACTAACACACAAAACCTTGTTAACGAAACTGACGCATATCGGAATCGAAGGTCGTCTACTCCAGTGGTTTAAAGCATACATGAAAAACAGGAAGCACATCACACGTATAGGATCAGCGTACAGCAAAGAGGTACGGGTAACCTGTGGAGTACTGCTAGGAGCTGTCCTATCTCCCATTCTATTTAACATACACACACACCCGACATAAGCCATCTTCCCTTAAAAAGTAAAATCTTCCAGACGACACGGCCATAGTATCCATTCACAATAACGCAAATATCGCTTACACAAATATGCAACACGACATCAATCAAATCACTAACTGGTTAACCGAAAACGGCATATATATAAACCCTGGAAAAACAAAGCTAATGATATTCAAAAACCCCCAAACCCTACCCATAGAAACTAAATATCTCACACTATCCGACATTTATCCTGCTATACACAAAGCGCTGAACCTAAAAGACATTGCCCCAACACACACAAAAATACTAATCTATAAAGCATTATGTGAAAACATTTTAAGATACGCAATCACATCGTATGCATTCTGCATAGACTACAGACTTAACAGGTTACAATGGTTGCAAGATAAATTGGCAAAACTGATATTCTGGGAGCAACCCACACTTATGTAGGCAGCACTGACCCAACGCAAAATATTTAAGGTGAAACACTTATGCCACTATACAGTCATGTTAAAACATTACTACAGCCCAACCTATAGAGTAACCAGAACAACATATCAGATAACAAGACCACAGTCAACAAACTAGATAACATACAGTACAACAATCTCTACGGCAAAGCCACCCGAAACGTCTACATACCTGACATGATAAACAAACTCCCTTTCGACGACAGAAACCTAGGGACATAGAGAGAGCTGAAACAGGCGCTAAATAAATATTATAGCGAGAATGAAAATTAGAGAAATTCCTGTTTCTCCCCCCCCCCACTCACACATATTCAGCGATTTGAGAAACATGATAATGTAATCTGTCGCCAACCTTAACTACCTTACTTCTTAGATCTCACTCAATCAGAAATCTGTAGCATGTTCCAGTGGTATTCGAAGACTTGACCACTGAATGGCTTGTTATTGAGAACAATATGTTATTATTGTTATTACTACTACACAAGGCAGTTAATCCAAAATATCTTCTTCCCACATTAGTAGAATCACTACTATATCGATTTCAGTATACTATGGCACTTGGAAGTCTTATTACACAACGATAGCTCTAATTTTAACCAGGTGGGTATGACTTATGCAGTCCCATGTTTTAACATGCAGTGTGCCGCACCTACTAGTGCTACTATATATCATATAATTTATTATTTATTTCACTGTGAACCGAGTAAAGAGATGTTGGTCTGTTTTCACCGAACTAATGTGGCAGTATTGCTGTTATGCCCTGCTTGGTAATTTTCTGATCTTTATTCATCATTTCCTTAATACGAAAGTCCGCTCACTGCAAAGAATTTAAAAGTTTGTTGGCTGTAGGCCTTCAGATTTTTTCATGTTTTGAAAATTAATGTTCCGATTTTGGAAGGAAACTGTGTTTTAGGAGTATAACAAAATGGTCAGTATTAGTGATTTATTGAATCCCATCTCTCTTTTTTTTCTTCCTAAAATAATCACGTTTCTATAACTTTGGATCATTGTATAATTTTATATAACTTTTTCTTAGTTTCAGTATGATAGGACCAAATTATATGCAACTTGGAAAACTAAACTAGAGATTAGTAAAAATAACAGGTTTCGCCTCTTTTATGATAATGTTTGATAAGCATTAATTCACTGGAGAGAAACTATGAAAAAACTGCAAACAATTCGATGACAATAATTGATGAATTCAGCATTTTTCTGAGGAATCTCAATTAGAATTTAGAATAGAAGCCTATTTTTTCATTGTCGAATGCTTCAAAACTATCAAAACACTTGAAGTTTCTAAGACTAAAATCAACGAAATCACCTTGGTGTTACGTACCTGAAAACTGTTAAGTGGAGCAAGAAGTTGGCGAGTTTCTAGAGTTTAGAGTTTGAACGACCTGCTAGAAGATAGAGGTCACTTAGCGGTATTTGTTTTCTCACTTCTCCTTTCGCAATAAACTGTTGAAAAGCAGTAGCCTTCTACACTTGCCAAATAATATTACTTTTCAGATTTCCAACTCTCATCAAGTAAGAAAAAACATCGTAAGAGAGCTGGAAAATCGAAAAGTAATCCAAATATTTTGATAATCCCCATACTATCCTAATCCTAATCCTGTGGCTTCCTCTCTTCTCGTCATATCTCCCTATTAATTAGGGAGATATGACGCAAGTCAGTTTCCCCTTGCCTTCCTTGTCATAAGTATTTAAAGTATTTATGACTGCAGTCGTATGTGTTCACATGATCGCTTTGCCTGTTCTGAAGGATGAAAAATCCGAGTTTTGGGGATAAAAAGACCCTTCCACCTCCGAGACCGGTTAACTCACCTTTAGTCGAAAGAGACTAGATAAAAGTTCCTCACGTCATGGATGGGAATTGAACCCAGGTCTTTCTGACCAAAAGGCTTCGTCCCCATAGTATATATTAAAAATAAAATTGAATATCAAGAAAGCCAGATCGATATTTATAGGAAAGGCAAATCTATGTAATTTCAGAAAATATGTGTTTTATTATTTTAATTTTAATGTGAATACCATCTACGAAAGGCTGACAACCTGGTGGCCTCCCACCAGGTTGTCATTCACCTACCACCTAAAGACATTTACAAATATCGTTGCCTATGGTGGCCAACCAGATTAGTAGTTGTTATCTTTTGTTCCAAAACTTTCCAACAGAAGAGAATATTCTCCCTTATGGATATGATTAATTATTTTCTCCATTGTTTTGTTCATTTAATTCTGTAATCAGAAAAAAATCTTCTTTTAACTAGCTCTGCTATCAAAAGAAAACAGAATACAAAAGTTTTTTTTCATAAGATTGCGTGAAACTTAGCTCTTTCTGTTTACATTTGATATTTAGCAATTAACTGATTTACTAAGTTTATCGTTTTACGAGATCTTGTGTTAATTAGACGCACTTGATCAAGGATATTTCTTCAGCCCAAATAGTACTGTTAAAAATCAAATAAAAGTGATGATAGGATCAACGAGACAAATATTCTTTTTTTAATTGTTCCACGGTTTGCAGTTCTTCCCTTTTACTCAAAAACACAATATCCGAAGCTGTATTTATTTCAATCACTTATTCTTTAAAAGTTTTTCGTTCAGAGTGGTCCCAAGAGAAACTATGACAGGGAGAATAGATAGACATCCAGAGCAAATGCGAACAGCTTACATAGGAATGGTATTGGAAATCGAAAATCCAATGTAAAAGGTACAGGACAATTACTGTATCGATTTATTTATAATCCGAAACTTATCTTTTCTTGAAAGATGCAGGAGTGACTCAGTCGTCCAAATACAAAAACGGACGTAAAATACGTGGAAGGGTGTACTCAATTGTATTCTTTTTCGGTCTATTATTCTTTCCTGGAGTTCATACTTTCCACCGCCGTTGTATGGTTATCCGTTGTTATTTGGGAACTGTGTTTTGTGTCGAATATCCCATCTGTTGTAGTTCTTCTTTGTAGAGCTCCTAGGACAATTGATGATCCCTTGTTTTGAATGGAATCACACTCAGAAACTGGAAGTGAGATTTTTGTTCAGTAACTACATCGCTTCTTTCACAGACTCACTTAAGGATTTGTGATGCTTTTTGTAGTGGTGTGTTCGAATCGACTGTAAGTTCATTCGATGGAACATCATTACCGACACACACACTAGTCTTCATTTTGTGAAAAAGAAACAAAAGTGTGAATGGATGAATAATGCAGGATATTTTTTATTTGTACGATAAATCTGAAATACTCATTCTCGGTACAGTATTTGATTTGATAAAATGTGTCACTTTATCAAATCCATATAGGTTTGTTCTTCTGAAATGATATTCAAACTTATATTTTGGTTAACTTACAAAAAGTATGCAAAATATCATTTTAAAGGATGTGAGGTAGATCATCAATGTGATGCTACACTTGTAAATCCCCAATTATTTTACATTCTCTATCAAATTACCATTAACAAGTAACTTGTCAAAATGCTAGCCGGCGAGCGATCTTTAAATGTACGTATGTGCAACGGTTGTATTTCTTTAATAAAAAGTCTTTGTCTTTAATGCAATAAGATTATTATTCGAATAGGGATCGAATTTTAAAAATAGAAACGTAATTGTTAGAAGTACGTTTCTATGTTTAAAATTGCACAAGAATATTTTCAAGTATCCGTAACGGGAAGCTTAATTTCGCTGTATTTAAAGCTTTTCAACCCACGATGAGTTAGATTTCATACCCAATTAATTGGTTTCCTCCACACCTGACATTGAATTTCTTCATACCGTTTTGTTAATTTGTTTATTTACACTTAGTTTTTTTCCCCATTAGTCCATAATACTCTGTTATTAGTATCATGGGCTAATAAGGGTTAGATAATCCGGAAACTCTTCTAGAGATATTCTTTTCTAGCCATTGTCAGACTTCTCCATCATCCGAATAACCTACCAGTCTACAGAAACCAAGCAACTGTGATTTTACAATTTTATTACAATTTATCCTAAATGGGAAACCTAATTTAGTGTCATTATTGGACACTACTCAAGCAATCATATCCATTTTATTACTTTTTCTGACGTAATTTACGTAGGTCAGAATAATCTTGAAACTGTAATGCATTCTCTTTCATCCGCTTGGTAGATTTTTTCTTAAGCGGGCGTTATTTGCAACAATTACGTTGTAATAGACATCCCTATTTTCTTCCATCTCCTAGCTTTTACAAAATCCTGCAACGCCAAAATTTTAACCGGAGTAAGAGAGTTTATTATTTCAGCTTGCTACATTATTATTTGTCGGCGCAGTTAGCCTAATGGCTGTGCGCTTCGCAACCATATGCTTGGGGAAGGAGTGTCCTAGGTTCGATTCTCGTCGGAGACGTGAGGAGCTTAAGGATTTCCCTCAGCCATAGCCAAGTTAGCCGGGCGTGAACAGTAGGGTTTCCCCCATTTTATCCTGGGGTTTTTCATCCCACAGACAGGCAAACCGGACCCGTGAACACACAGGATACAGGCATAGGAAATAGCACGGCAAGGAAGGCAATGGGAAGCCACCTTGCTCATAGTCATTTTCCTATTATGGTAGCATAGCTGCCCCTACCATCCGTTAGATGAAAGGACTGATAATTGCAATCCATGACAACAGGTATCACTCTTTATCTCCCTGCCCCCTCTGTTATAAAGTCTTCCCTGCATTCACAGATTGATTTTGAAATAAATAGTCAGGTATTTTCAAACAACATTTTGTATAACTTCCAACTCATCGCCAATTTTCTAAAATCAGAGATATCCTTAAAAATTGTATTTATTTTATTGCTAACTGAAATTCTCCTATTGACAAGTCAGTTACAATAACTAAAATAAAATAATGATAAAAACAAAAATCAATTCGTACAACAATTCCAAATGGCAAAACGTATAATCAGCGGTGTATAATCTGGCAGAAATTTTTTTTTTTCTAATACGATTCATTTAATTTATATTTAATTAAAAATTAAACCAGTTAAATAACTAATGATTAAAAACAGAATCGAACATCAAATAATTTTTCCCCATTTAAACCATATACTACTCGTATTTCTGAAATTTATTGTTTGAAATTTATCAAGGAGCACTCGCTTGTCAAATTCGTTGGCTTGAGCCCTTACCTCAAAATGATGATAATGATGACTTTGTGGTAAAATAGTTCCCAGCATTGGAAGAGAAACGGACAGTTCATATTTGTTTAGTAAAAATATATCTTTGGAATATGCTGAAAGTAAAAATCATTTATTCTTCGTTATTTTGATATCATCATAAACGTTTTTTAATACTGAAATGAATCGTGCTCAAGCGGTAGGCAATAAAAGAATAAGCATATTTTAACATAAAAAGAACCTGAACTACCAATATTGATATTATTGTGGAATAAAAACATAAAACGAGGACAAATAGATAAAACGGATGATATAAAGTTTATCGTCAAGTATATCACTATTTGGGCTGCAGATCAGTAGATCTGTAGCACAGATTTTGATCCCAATTGTGTGTGCGTGCGTGCGTGCGTGTGTGTGTGTGTGTGTGTGTGTGTGAAGAAATTGAAGCATAAAAGAGTAGAAATGCGTACCCATTAGCCTTAGTATGGAAACGCTGGACTACCATTTGAGCAACAGGCAATTTTTCTGCATTTGGTCGTATCAAAGTATCAAACTCTGATTTGGATTTGTAGACATCGTGATGCATCGTGATGTAATTACGAATTTTGAGTTACACAACAGTAGTAGTGTGCTCTACAATGTTTACAACTAGGATTTAAGTTGTTGACATCCGTCCAAGATTCATTTAGGATGTTTACTCTTAATTTCATGAGACAGCACTTCAAATAAACTTTTACATATAAATAGCAAAACAGGCATTTCAAGGAGTTAATTAGAATTTTAAGAAAATAACGAAACAAGCATTAAATATTCATGCAGAGCAAACATATACACAAATTCCGGATCAGTGATAGTTGAAAGTTTTTCTTCTTGATTTGAAAGTAAGGACATTATCTTCTTGTTTTAATCCTTTTCCCAAGCGACTAGGTTACTTCTATATAGAGGCTGTTGACTTCACTGAAATAATATAATTTCTCGTCTAGTATAAGTTGCTTTCTAACCAGAATATTTTACTAATATGGCAACGCAATATTTTCATTCTTGTATATGGAAAATACATGACCATTCTTTGAATTCGTTTCCAGTATCTTCATAGGTATAACTTCCATTGATTAGACCTCAGTAAATGTGGAAATATTTACTCAATCGGTTTAGGTGGTGACCCTTCCCGTAATGCATAGCAGTCTATACGTTCTGAAGGAAGTATGCATTATCATTAAAATATCATTTATTGTCCAGGCTCAGTAAGTCAAGTTTTGATGTCACGATTTAAGCTTGTCATGTAAAGCAAGGAGAAAACTATAGCTGTATCACCAATGTACTTGGTTAAGTTCCTTTTGAGATAGTTGATTTTCATCGCTTATGTAAATCAGAAATAAAATGGAGCCAAGTATCTGAGTTTTGAGGTTCTCCAGTTTCAACGAGTTGGTATTTGCTCAAGATATCGTTAACTGCTTCCTGCCTATTTTTAAAGTATGGTTGAGAACATCACCCTCTAATTTCCATAGTAAGCAGATTTCCTAAGAATATAGCATGATCGACAGAATCGAATGTCTTCTGTGGGCTTTAAAATATATGTGCTTTTTTCCCCTCCCTGCATTTATAAATGAGTTTATGAAATTTGAAGTACGTTTGCTTAGTCTTCTCTAGGAATACCGGTTTGTATTAAAGAAATTTATTGAGTTTAAACAACGAACAAGTTACCTTTCATTGCAACTGAAGATTTTGGAGATAACTGGTAAAAATAGAGAGTGGTTCTATAGTTTGCGTTATCATTTATATCTAATTTTTTTAAGGTGGACATAATTGTTATTTTTTTTTAGAGTCCATTATGAATTCTCCAATTAAAAGAGGAAGAAGAATTCTAAAAGTCTGTTAATTTCTTGAATTGTCTTTCGCACACTTTCCGTCGAAGTTGTAGTAGTTGTTTGGCTAATTGTAATAGTGGATGTCTCGATCTCAATCGTTGTATACTTAAGTCTGGGAGATATCTAAGTGCATTGGTAGAGCTGTGTTCTCCATAATCTTCTTATACTCCTCTAAGAGAGCTTTAGTTATGCTCAGACTTGGTGGAACAATGTTGCTAAGAGCCGGAAGCCAATGTGTGGGAGTTGATTTGATTGTACCAGAAAAATCAGTCTCATTGTATTATTTAGTTGGTTGTCAACAAGTTTAGTATGTGTGCTATTTAGCCACACTGGTGAGCAATATTCGGCAACAGAGAAAACTAGTCCGAGAGCTATAACCCGTAGATTATTGTTCCCCATGTCGTGCCTATTAGTTTTTGTATTATGTTGTTACGGATTCTTACTTAGCAGTTGCTTATAAGAGAGCGCGCAGTCCAAGGTCATGCCCAAGTACTTTGGGTGCTTGTTGTTTCGCAGTAAGCATCCTTCAAAGCAGATATGCAAAGTGACATCTGCCATGTGATTATTAAGGTAAAAGCTTGATACTTCTGTTTTGTCTGCATTGAGCTGGAGCCTCCATTTTTTTTTGTAATATTTATCTATTGTTTTCAGGTCTTTTGTAAGTACCTCTTCGGCCTGACTCATGTTTTTGTGTCGAGTAGATTACAGTGTCATCAGCATAACAGAACTTACCTGAGATAGTGGCGGGCAAGTCGTATGTGTATAGATTATAAAGTAGGGACTCCAGTACTGATCCTTGTGGAAAACCATTATTAAGTTTCGTTGGCGGGATATTTTATTTCCTAATATAACTTGAAAGAAACGTTCCCAGAGCATGGAGGAAATTAAAGGCCCAGTCCGTTTACGTGGGACTCTGGATATGTTTATTAGAGACACGTTTAAATATTCCTAGGTTAACGCTAGTAGATGTGAGCAAAGGTGCTTTCAAACCAGTATTTTTGCACCGCAGACTCAAATTGACCAACAGACAGACCGAACCACGAAGCGTGCCACGCAAAACAGAAACCCGTCCAGAAGAATACATGAAAATTACAAACATAATATACTGATCTCACAACCTTAATTAGAACCATTCATAACCACAACAAATAGCCTAAAGCGAGTGGGCACCCTGTTGACGACATGTGGTGGAAAATCTTCGCCTGGAAATTATATCCCCACTCCATGACCTGACCTCTATACCCGGTCTCTACGGTCAGCTCAGAATGCCTTGACAGCAAAGCATTCTGGATGGTTCTCCACTCCTTGCGTTGTCCAGTACTAGGAGAGACGCACGTGTCCTGCCAGTATCACCGTGATAACACACCCTACAATAGAAAGAGAATTATTTTAGAATACGTTTGGGACAACGAGATTTCCTAGATGGATTGTCCTGCAAAGATCACTGCCATTATCTGAACCCCATAGAAGTTGGAATAAACAATTCTCTGGGGCAGATCTCTTGATTAAGTGCAAGAGTTTGCCCCTCCCCCCTTTTTTTTAATGCAAGAGCAAAGCAGCATTACTGGAGGAACGGAGTTACATCCGTAGCTGTCCATCAAAACCTTCTATAAAGCATGCCCGGGTGGCTCGAGGTGTTTGTGCGTTTCCGTAATTTTTACACGTAACAGACATGAAGAATAGTTTATGAAACCAAGGCCGGAAGTAAGTAGCAATAGCATGCACAGGTATATACGTTCACTATACAATACCTTATCATAAAACCCAACGTTTTGGATTGTCTCTGATCATTTTCTTGATTGTTTTTATTTTTTGTATGTGGTACTTAACGTGAAATATTTTTGTTAGTTGAATTCAAAAGACGGGAAAATAATCGAATTTTTAATAGTACTCATGAGGGTGTAGTAAGCCACCGATAGCACTCATTTCATTAAAATGATTAAAAGGAAAAGCATGTTCTCAAAATCAATAATTCTTCTTTCTGTACATTCCAGCGTTTACATTTAGGATAATCGGAAGACATTCATATTCAAGGCAGTTTTTCATCTGCTGAAAAAAATTCTTAATTGAGCAGTTTCTTTCAGGTAAGTTTAAATTTATTAAATTTATTACAAAGTGAGGAGTATTTTATCAATGAGTTTCAACTTGTAAGAATGCAGTTAAATTGTGTTTCTTGTATTGCGTTTTTGTGCAAGTATTAGAGGTTATTATTGAGAATTGGTCTGTAAATAAAAAAACTAAAATGAAATTACAGCGCTACAGAGAATGAGCAAAATAATGTCTTCGAATTACATCATCTCATCTAGAAAACGGCAAAAAGTTACAAATCAGCGTGAAAAATATATTTTAATATAAGTTCATGATGTTTATATTTTTAAAGAACGAACTACTGTTAAAAGTGATCTTAACCTTATTGAGACTAAGAAATATGACTTAAATTTCATTAGCACTTCTCAGATTTGCTTACATAAAAACATGATTAGGAAGTAGATAGCCTTAAATAGGTACAAGCTAATCGATCTCTCTAGCTATGAACTTTTATGGCGAGGAATATTTATACAAGATATTCAGCTGAAGCTGAGTTAGGCAATTTCATGCAGAGCTAAACTTTCTCACGATAAATTGGCTTTTCACTTGCTGCAAAACAAACCTGACTGGGCCACAGCCTAACAATTAGCTGAGCTCATTCGAATCCAGCACACGCCATTTTGTGGTTTAGTATATTCATTGCTTTCGAAATGTTACAGTACTAAATTTTCACGATATTTTTAATATTTTTTTTTACGTGAATTGCATCCACGAAAGGTTGTAAACCAATAATAGTACAATTACGAACGTTGGTGCGCTAAAGACTAGATAATCTAGAAACTCTTCTAGGAGTATAGAGAACAAACATGCGGCTTTTTCAAGCTATTTCAAGACCCCAATAAGTAGACGAGTGCTCTGTTCATCAAACTTTCATGCATACGGTGGAACACGAACCCTCAACCTGTTGGGATGGTACGAAATCCAACTAGGCCGTGTTGATAACGTGTTGTATAATTAAAAAAAAATTCTCTTTAAACGCTGAATGTTACGTTATCTTGCGAAACATCGAGAATAATACAAATAGAATTTTTCGAAAGAAATTTTTAAATTTCTATTTAAATTAATTTAAATAGAAACTTCAATGAAGAAATCTCTTTATATGACGGCTGGCTGACGTACTGAATAAGTGTTTAGGTTAACCAACCTGAATGGTAAATGCAAACATCAAGGCGTTATGCCTCCTTTAAATAATTTTTCATATACAAGAAATTTCTTCGACGAGGTATTATGTAAGCACTTAAAGCTAGTGAGACTACTTTTGCTTGTAATTTGTGACGGTAAACCTGTCGGAAAATGTTAAAAGGAGTGTGAGTAGCTTGTGATCTGAAATATCACTATTTAATTCCACATTTACAGCTTCTGTTTATTACGCCAGGTCATTATTTAATCACTGTTCCCTTTCCTTTCTCTCTCTCTCTCTCTCTCTCTCTCTGTGTGTGTGTGTGTGTGTGTGTGTGTGCGTGTGTGTGTGTGTGTGTGTGTGTGTGTGTGTGTGTGTGTGTGTGTGTGTGTGTGTGTGAGTGAGAGAGAGAGAGAGAGAGAGAGAGAGAGAGAGAGAGAGAGAGAGAGAGAGGAGAGAGGAGAGAGAGGATTTCTAGTTAAGTGATCATTCCACGCTTCATATTTTCAACTCGAAGAAGTTAACTCAGTAAGTTCCCAAACATCATTTATTTTTATGTGCAAACTATTTTATTTCTTAACTTACGACACCAACACATTAAAAGTGCAATCTTAGCATGTCCTAACTCTTTGATTAGTTCCATGTTTCACAGGAGCAAAGCGCACTAATGGTCGTTGGTTGTAATTGCTGTCAGAGCAGGCCTTGTGGCTTCTACGTCAGACAACTAGGAAATGTATGTTACGACATTCGCCGCTGTAAACAGTGGATATGTTGAAGGCTAACAGCGCAAGCTTTTTCCTCGTTAACGATCTTACATTCTTAGTTTCTTTCACTTCATGTTAAACGCCTTATTAGTCACAGTAAATTCTCGAGAAACAACTGTGTAGAAAGATTATGATGAAATTCAACTAAAGTTTTACAGTTGTCAGGAGAGCGCATTTTGCGGGCCGTGATTGTTTTGACGCTGCATCTTTCCTCATCCCACTAACACCTGCGTAAAATATTGATTTCGCTTAAAAGTGAGCGGATGTGCTGAATACGTAGTTTTAAGTCTTATTTAGCTGCAATGTTTCGTATGCTTTCTGAATACATTCCATGCAAAAATACAAATTATTAAAGTTAATTTTTCGCTAATCGGAGCTTGTTCGTTTGGAGTCATTGTTTTAAAAATTGCTTATGCGTGCAATATAATGATCATCAAAGTCATTTCAATGTTACTTCTAAATTTTAAAGTTACTTCTAAATTCTCAGGTAGATGTCTCTCTAAGAAGACTGCATCTCATGCAAAGTTACCAGTTCTTTTAGTTTTAATTTATTTACCTAGAACAGAACAGAATTCCTTAACACTTGTCTAAAATGACAAGATATCTGTTATTTTTGATTAGAGTGAACAGTGGAGAAATCTGCGTACTGTGCTATGAATGTGACACTCTTCCGGTTTCTGATTTAGTAAAGTGTTATTCACTTTTAAATATAAAAACTGCTTTGAGGTGAAGTTGACAAGAATATGTAAGTACATTTGGATCGCCCTGTCCATTTTCCTCTTCTGTCTTCAGGCATATAACAGCATTTGCTCTGATCGGATGAGTAGGAGAGGAACGTGTATTGGCAAAACTTGACATTTGGCATGTTTTAAGATTGCTGTCAGAGCAGGCTTCTACGTCAGACAAGTAGGAAATGTATTCGCCGCTGTAAACAGTGGATATGTTGAAGGCTAACAGCGCGAGCGTTTTCCTCGTTAACGATCTTACATTCTAGTTTCTTTTACTTCATGTTAACGATTTCATTTTAAATTAGAAGTTGGACAAGTTTTAGTAAATAAATTATGAAAAAGGAATATGAAATAATGTCAAATTATAACCTAGAACACAGTAATCCGCGGATAGCATGCATTTTGTACTGCTGACGAAATATTTTTAAAAGCTCACCTGAGACTTTTAAGAAACGATAAAATCCAAATATATTTATCTGCTAAATAGTTTCATATTTTCATTGTTTTAATGCACATTAATTGTTTTTTTTTTCACTGAATCAAAATCGTTTGATATTAATCTTTAAATCTATATATATTTTTTCTTAATTTAATTTACATTTGGGATTGAAAAATTTAGTATATGTTTGGATCAAGCCGAGACATTGGATCTTTCTCATGCGTCTCTGACGTGCTCCTCTATGGGCTGTTCAATGGATTTTTCTGTTTTTCAATAATATGGGACAGCGCAATCACAGCAAAGGCGGTGAGCACCTTGGTACTTCAAATTGCTTTGTTTTGTTTTCCCGGATGAAGCAAGGTTTATACTTTGGTTAGAAGTGTGAATATATATATATATACGTCATATCCAACCGTTGTTTTCTGAAATTAATTCCAGGCGATTTATTCATTTTGAAGAAATAAAATATATAAATCGAATTTTTAGAATTTTGAAGTTTGTGATAAATTAGAGTGTAAAGCACTCAGTGCAGCTCGGCTATCATCGTAACTCGCTGAACATTTCATCATTATATGACGCTTTCATGGACTGCGAGGACTAATCGCTAGGGGCCATTCTCTTACCACACTATTGCACGCTTCACCAGTCTGCATCATATATAATACTACATAAAAGCAGGGCCGGTTTTATCATTAGGCGAACCTATGCAATCGCCCAAGGGGATAAGACTTCGACGGGAAATTCGAATTTCTAATTAGAAAAATTAGAATTTCGAATTCGAATTCGAAATTCGAATAAAAGAAAAGAAAACCATTGATGAAGAGAACCTGGTAGTTAGAAAAGAGGAAAAACATTGGGTGCAAGTATTAGAGCGACTCTTTGCTTTAGTTCAGACGTTAGCTATTCAAAATTTATCATTTCGAGGACAAATGAGACATTGTTTTCGCATGAAACGGAACGTTTTTGAAATTTGTCGAATTTCTAGCCAAGTTTGATCCAATAATGAATGAACATCTTAGAAGAATAAAAGATAAAGATACATATGTGCATTATCTTAGAAACGATATTCACAATGAAATTATAAACATCTTCGCCAATGTGATAAAAAATTTTAGAATCTGCTGTTGCCGCAAAATATTTTTCCATAATTATTGACTGGAGTTCCGACATTGGTCACACGAAACAAATGAGCATAGTACTTCGTTTCATAGACACTAGTAATAGCGCTGCTTCTATAATAGAACACTTTTTGGGATTTATAGAAATAAAAAATACCACTTGAGAATTTTTATCAAATGAAATACTAGGAAGTCTAGACAAATTTTCATTACCAATACAAGATTTACAAGGTCAAGGATACGATGACGCCAGTAATATGAAAGGTGATGTAAAAGGTGTGCTTGTGTGAGTATGACAAAATATATATAGAGAGACATTGTATGGGAGCGCCTAAATTTCCTTTGCTTAGGGGCACCAGATACTATCGGACGGCCCTGCATAAAGGATAACTACTTACCGTACTAAATGTATTGTAGGTTATCAGTCGTTCATCACAGGAGTAACCATTAAAAATATGTAATTATAAAATATATCAGGATTGAAGATTTTTGCTTGTATAACGAAAATCCCTCCATTCCAGGTAAATATTTCGTTTTGTCAAGAAAATACCAAAATTTTTTAAATCGCGTTCAGAAATCTGCTTGCAAACAGCATTCCCAAGTAAATTATTATTATACATAATACCTCCAGGGAGTCCGAAGACTCATCAAGGGAGCCCACCCACTCTAAAACTCTTCGTCTTCGCCAATCCACCAGCCACAACTATTTTCATTATCCACACTAACGCCATCAGCGGCCGACCACCACTACTAGTATTTTCACAAACAAACATCCATGCCCAGGGCGGGATTCGAACCCCGCAGCCTTTTGGGTGTAAAGCGGATACGCTAAAACCAGGCCGGCATTTCGCACAATGCACAAACAGGTTCGCTTTGACTAGCCATCAATATGCAAGTTATTCCTAGACTTTGGCTAGATGGATTTTATTTAATTTAGCATTGGAATCTTTACAAAAATTTTGATGGTTGTTTTAATCGGATTATTGCTGGGACGAAAGTATTCGAAATTATTATTATTATTATTACGGGCAACTCCAAGGAGTCCTTAGACTACTCATCAAGGGAGGCTCTAAACATCATGTCAAGAACTATTCAACATTCGCACAGTATCTATCATACTTTGCTTGAACTCATTCACAGTAATGGCGCCCACAACTGACTGGCAGCTTATTCCACTCATTCACCACTCTCCACGTAAAAAACCTAGCTCTAACACCCTTGCTAACCAAACCACACCACACCACGCTTGCTCAGTTTCCATGGATGGCCCCTAGTTCTCCCCCCACCACGACACCTGTTCTGAAAAATTTCCTGAATTAATCTTGTAAAAATCTCTCAGTAATTTGTATGTCTCAATCATATCACCCCTTTTCCGCCTATCAACTATCTGCAATCCACAAATCTTCAACCTGTTCTCGTAAAGTTTATTCCATAGACCAGTTACCATCTTGGTCACTCGCCCCTGGATCCTTTCTACCTCCTCCCCATCACCAAGAACCTGTTCTCGTAAGGTTTATTCCATAGACCAGTTGCCATCTTGGTCACTCGCCCCTGGATCCTTTCTACCTCCTCCCCATCACCAAGAAACTCTGGCTCCCAGATTTGCGCACAGTAGTCAAGATGGGGTCTTATCAAGGCTCGAGAAAGAGGAATAATAACCTGCTTGTCTCTGCTCGTCAAAGTATTCTTCAGTGACCAAGTGATCTGATGAGCTGATTTAGCCACTTTTGCTATGTGTCCCCTAAACTTCAACTCCCTATCTACCAACACTCCCAAGTCTCCGGTTTCGTCAATTTCCTGGACTACGGCTGCACAAATGTGATATACTGCTGATAATCTTTTCACCCCAAAATGCATAATCTTAGACTTTGCCACATCTATTGACTTCCAGTCTGCCAATCTATCTAAATCATCCTGCAAAATTTTGAGATCATGTGTATTCACTATTGCTCTACCCAACTATGCATCAACGGCAAATAAATGAACAGTTCCTCTCAGATCCTTTCCCATATCATTAATGAACAAATTAAACAGTAGTGGTCCAAGAACAGTGCCCTGCGACACACGACTAGTCACAGGCCTTCTTTTGGACTCTACTCCTAAACCACCCTCCGATACATCTCACCAACCTTATATCCATCCCCATATGCTGCAGTTTACTGATTAGAATTCCATGTGGCATAGTGTCAAAGGCCTTAGCAAAGTCCAGCAGTATCACTGTAAACCCATTACCCTTATCCAATTCAGCCGTCACTGTGTTATAAAACGTGACCAATTACTGAAGCATGACTACCTTCACAAAACCATGCTGTCCCCCCATACAGTATCTCATTTCCATCTATCTATTCCTGTATTTTGCTCTTGACCAACTTCTCCAAGACCTTGACAACGACTCCTGATATGCTGATCGGTCTCCGTAATTAATTTGGAACAGCAGTGTTGGAGTCTCCTTTATGCAACGGAACTATTTCCCCCTCTTTCCATCCCCTCGGAACTAACCCAGAGTTTTGCTGATTGGCCGGTAATTTGAAACAGCAGTCTTGGAGCCTCCTTTATGCAATGGAACTATTTTCTCCTCTTTCCATTCACTCGGAACTAACCCAGAGCTGAGACTTAAATTAAACAATATGGCCAAGGGCACTGAACAATTCCTTTGCCGCTTCACGTAAAACTCGAGCTGGTATACCATCCAATCCCACAGATATAATCAAATTAAGGTTCTGTAATATATTATCCACCTCCATTTCATTCACCTCAATTCCCGTATAAGCCATAGGTTCCCGTATGCAATATCACTGCCTGGATGACATACTCTTGTAAAGTGTTCACTTAGTAATTCTACTATTTCAAATAATTCAGTTACCTCCCTACCATCGGCATTCCTTAAAATCATTCTGCCGAATACATTTTTTTTTTTATTTGCAGCATATCGTAAGAACTGTTTGGGATTCTCTTTAGCCTGCGTTGCTAACTTCCTTTCATAATCTGCTTTTGCCTTTCTTACCTACACTAGTTATCCTTCTGGCCTGTGCCTTGTACTGTTCATGTGCCTGCAGGTCACCTTTCTCCTTAAATTCCCTCCACAATTGTTTCTTTTTTTTTTTGCAGCTCAAGCTTAATGGTGTAATTAATCCATTTAATTCCCACTTGATTTACTCTCCGGGCTGTAGGTATGCAGTCAGCATACCTTGACTGCATACCTACAGTCAAGGTATGATTACCTTGATTACCTCCCTCAAACACTCCTTTACCAATTTCCATGCACTATCAAACTCCACTCCTTGCAGTTTTACATTTGCCATTGCACTGATCCAAGCAAATTTCCTAAGCTTGTCATACTTACCTTCCCGGTAATTCCACATATACCCTTGTCTTAACTGAAAATTCCAAACATTTAGCCAGCTCCCAGATCAAGACCTTATGATCACTCTCACCAATTGGTGGCAACGTGGTAATATTCGTTATAGTCAAATTCTCAGATGCAATCTAGATCAAGCACTCTCGAACCTCTAGTATATTCCATCACGTGCTGTCTCAGGTAGTTATCTCTTAGTAACTGCATAAAATTATTTTCTTCCTCCCATGAGTCCTCTCCTCCTTCCAATCAATATTACCATATTGAAATCCCTCATAATAATTACCTGTCCTTCACTCAGTGAGTCTATTTGCCAATGCATACTCTCTCCATCATCTGTTCCACCCGCTGGTCTATAGCAGCACCCAACTGTATATTTTGTTCTGCTTGCATCACTCTCACACCAGATAGCCTCAAATGTGCTATTTTCACTAACCTGCAGTTGAACGTCTATTCTCGTTGGCTGTCATCAATAACACTCCTCCCCTTCTTTTCTCTCTATCTTTTCTGAACATACTATACCCTTCACATTCTATTCCACTAACTGTATATAGAATACTCCGTTCTGGACCAGATGCGATTACGTTAATGATTACAGTATTCGGAAACTGCTGTAGAGACCCGCATACCGTTCTTCACCCAGTGAAACAAATATTCCCCTGAGGGACAGTATCCAGAATGCTATTCGAACATGTTGTGATCTTGGAGATGCTATATACTTAGCCAACGAGACTACCACACGATGTAAAGTATATAACATGTACACTAGAATATGGCAATGTATGTCATTCCCCCCCTCCCTTCAAATGGATGATTTTACTGGAAGAAGTTGACAAAACGTTTAGTGAACTCTTAGTACAAAATTCTGCACTAGCTCGTGAAGTTTAATGAAATTTAGTATTTAGGAACTCGATTAAAAGTTAGTCATTTGAATTTTAGTTTAAGTCAGATCGTTTGTAGAAGTAGGCAAAAAAAGTTTTTCTACTGTCCTACAAGAATGGCTAGACCTTTCATAAACTGCATCATACATTTTGACACGCTGGTCGGATTTCTACACAAATACTACCACCGATTGCACTCTTTGAATACCGTAAATTGGTCTCAAACATTGCGACAACTCTTGCAGAAACACCGGAAATGTAGACAATCAAAAATTCAACTTCTAATAATTTCAGACTATTGTATGCATACAGTACAGCTTGAAATTATTCAAAGTTTGTCAAATGAAGTTTAGTGTTCACATGATAAAAACGAGAGAGACGCACAGAATTGAACAGATTAAATAAGGATGTTACAAATTTATCCCTCATGATCAACGATTCTAACTTGATCTTAAGTACCCACGACCACATTTGCTTATTGGCTGATTTGTCTGACTGTGGAATGAAAAGTCCAACTTAAGAAATAGTACTTCCATTATATTACGAGACCGACTAACTCATCTTTAGTTGAAAAGTCCTGAGAAAGGTTCTTCGCCTCCTAGACAGGAATCGGAACCAGGTCTACCTGAAGGGCATCGCTGAAACCAGCTAAGCTACAGAGGCTCCAATCTCATACTGATTGTTGTTTTAGAATCAGTAAATAACTTTGAATTCCTATTTTTCAGAATTCCGAAAAATGTTTAGAACCATGCTTAGACCGTCAAACATGAACAGTGACAATTTCTTTTAAAATTTCTTAGATTATTTGAATTTCGAAAGTTTATACCGAACTTGCCAGGTACATATATCCCGCAGCTATAGTCATCCGCAAAAGGGGGGGGGAACGGGGCACTTCCCCCCGGATCTACTTGTGGGAAAAAAAACCCAGAAAATTAAATAATTAAATAAAAATTTATTGATGTAATTATTTGTCTCCAAGCTTTCTACCCCCCCCCCCTGGAAAATTTTCTTTCCCCCTCTGGAAAAGTTTTTGCGGATGCCCATGCCCGCATCAGATCAGTGAGAATAGATAAATAGTTTTGAAATGTGTCTTGGTAATTAGAAAACGACTGTGTAGTATGCTTATTTACCCTTATATTACATGCTTAGGAACAATAATAACATTTTTTCCCTGCTCAATTTACAATTGACAGCTATTAACAATACACTTCGTCGACTTACGACCGACTTCCGTTCTGGCTGACAGGTCGTAAGTCGATCTGGTCTTATGTCGGCCATATATTTATTAACAGTATTCTTTAACCTTTCTAATATTTTTATCATCTTTATAATTTATTTTTATAATCTTTTAAATTTATAATTATGTATATTGTATATAATGTGAAAAAGAATACTGTACATACTGTACTGTAAACACAAAAATACAATCTAAAATTAATGTAAAAATTAATACAAATGAAATTTACAAAATAAATTTTTAATCTTTGCTTGTGCTGGGTTGTGGATCGTCAGAGTCATGTTCTTGGGTTGAGGTAGGAGATGTTCTCTTGATGAGGAACACGCTGAGCTTTGTTTGAACGGTTTGTTTCTTTTTTTCTTCATATATCTCACGATAACAACGCACAGCATCTTGAATGATACGTTTAACCTTTGTGAATCATTCGACATTAGGGTCCATTGCTTCGAAACTGGAGAGAGCTTCATTCAGTCGCGAAAAAGAATCTGATAAACTCTTTGCAGTGAATTTCTTTTATGGCTCCTCTTCTTCTTTCTCTTCTTCCTCTGTCGCTTTTTCTTCTGACACTCTCTATGCTTCCAATTCAATCAACTCTGCATCCGAAAATTCTTTTATTTCACAATCTAGCAACTCCTCTACGTCTTCTATTTCACATTCAAATTTAAGATTTTTTGCAAGTTTAACTATTTTTTCTGTAATCACTTCCAGTTCCTCTCCTTTTTCTAATCCTTCAAATGTATTCGTATAATATTTTAGCCACTTTTACCAAATTCCCGACATACAATTCTTTGTTACACATTCCCATGCGGTCGAAATATTCTTGATACACTGAAGAATGTTGTTGCTTCCAAAAGTCTCGCAAAGATAAATCAGCATCAGAATCTATCGCTTCGATTGCTTGTGCGAATGTCGTTCTGAGGTAGTGAGCCTTGAATGCTGAAAAAGCACCCTGATCCATGGGTTGAATGAGAGCGGTTGTGTTAGGTGCATAAAAACCACTCTAACATCATGTTGAAGGTCGTCCAGATGAGGAAGTTGGCCAGAGGCATTGTCCATAATCAATAAAATCTTGAAAGGGATACCTCTCTCCGCACAATATTCAAAAGCCTGGGGAATAAGCAGTTCATGAACCAGTCTTCGAACAGTGCTCGAGTCATCCAAGCTTTAGGGTTTAAACGGTAGTAAACGGGTAGTGTGTGTGCTTGTTGATGTGCTTGAATGCACGAGGGTTTTCTGAACGATAAAAGAGAAAAGGCTTCAGCTTAAAACGCGCGGCGTTCCCACCAAGCAACAAAGTCAACCGATCCTTAAAAGCTTTGAATCCTGGCATCCTTTTTTGCTTCTTGGTGTATGTACGTACGATTAGGCATGCGTTTCCATTGCAAGCCGGTTTCATCTACGTTAAATATTTGTTCCGGTAGATAACCTTCTTCTTTGATTAAAGAGTCGAAACTATCGACGAATTTTTGGGTTTCATATTCATCTGCACTTCCTGCTTCTCCTGTGACACGTACATTATGCAAAACAAATCTTTTTTTACAAATCTTAAACCATCCAGTACTAGCCTGAAAATCTTCTGCGTAATCGTCTCCGGCGCGTGATTGTAAACTCTGAAACAGACTTCTAGCCTTCGCTTGCACTGTGTAAAGGCTCATGGGTGAATGTTTCTGTATTAAATCTTCCATCCACATAAACAACGATTTCTCCATTTCATGGATGGGTCCCTGTCTTTGTTTAGTTAAAATTGTAGACTTCATAGGTGCGGAACCTTTCACAGCTTCTCGAATTCTTTCTTTGTCCATAAGTATCGTTGATACCGTGGAATGTGATAACTTCAAGTCACGCGCTATCGTATTCACTTTCTTTCCGCCTTCATACTTCTGGATAACTTTCATTTTACACTCTAAATCAATAGTTTTCATTGACTTCCTAGCTGGCGTATCTGTAGATGAAGGCATTTTTCTTTTACTGGACATTTAATGAGTAGTATTTCAGTAGAATTTTGATTAATACACCACACGCAACAGATGCTTGAAAGCGACTGAGTGTATGTGAGAGATAGTTATCGTACGATAACTATCGTATCCCATAGTTATCGTACGCGCAGCTGCCTTTATTATGAATTAATTACTTTTTTTTTTTTTTTTTTTGTGGTCGTAAGTGCGGACTGTCGTAGGTCGCATAGGTCTTAAGTCGACGACCAGGTGTATATGGCTTTACCTGTTCGGCTATCAATCAACCATTGTGCTGTTGTATTGGATTATGTTTTCATCATGTTAAGAGATGAAAATTTAATTTATTTTATATTTTGAATGTATTTTTATATAGTTTAGAAATCTCCCTCTCTCTAGAGACTAAGCATGATGCTATTTTCAATCCACTCCAGTTACTCTGAATATTTGAAGTTTCAACTAAAATGATATCGTAATTTAATATATATATATATATATATATATATATATATATATATATATATATATATATATATATATATATATATATATATATACATTAAATTACTTTTAATTGGTCCAGCGAGAAACAGAGAGAATGCTGTACAAATTACGATTATTCAGTAACAATTTTCAAAGATTGGTTTTTAGCCCTCAGTCCTTGCACTGATAAGTGTTTTAATAACCATTGTTAAAACACTGGGTGCGTGATGGCGGTTGCCAAGTGTTTATTTATATGATTACTGATTTTAATAGTTGTTATCATGAGAAACTTTGGTTTTGTAGTGTAGCAGCTAGATTAACTAGCAGAGGCGTGTTTAAAGTCATTAAATAGCGAATTATACTGTATTTAAGAACATCAGCAAAGGTAAGCGGACTGTAATTGCAGCGAGGGCGATCGTTAGGCCTAACAGCCGTTAGAATCGCAATTGTTAGCATATCTATTTCAGATTCATTTACTTGCGTTTATACGCAAATCGTCAATGATGAATGTGTTAGATTTGGACGCCCTCACAGATTCACTTATACTTGTAAATAAACTCCAAAGGAAATTTAAGCACAAATGGCCATCAAACATGATAGATCCTGACATCATTATAGACTCTCTAGATAAAGGACTGGCTTTCAGCTTCATAAAGAAACTCCTTAAGAAGTTCGAGCTTGAATGGCCTGGCTTCCTAAATCTTTACTCTTTACCAGAGACTGATGAAGATCAAAATGAAGACGCTCCTCAAATGGAGGAAAAATTAAACTTAATAATCTCTGACTCTACTCATTCAGATCAAGGAGAGAGGCAAACGCGTAAAAAACGCAAAACTCTCGCCTCGGAGTCAGCAAACGAAAATGGCATGGATGAAGATGCCCCCAACACAGATTCCTCTGCCTCCACCAATGAAAAGGTGCCTCCAGTCATTCTTAGGGAAAAGCAGAGATGGACAGCCTTAAGAACCACCATGGCCAACCTCAAGATAAATTACTCCACTGCCAAGAACACAGAGGAGGGAATCAAAATTCAGCCCACTACAGTGACTGACTATAGAAAATTAACCAAGGCATTGGATGTAAGAGGTATACAATACCATACCTTCACACTTACCTCGGAGAAAAATTTTAAAGTGGTACTCCGAGGAGTATCTGAAGACATTGAAACAGCTGAAATAGCTGCTGACTTCAACATGCAAGATCTGCCCCCCAATCAGAGTCAGTGGAATGTACAGATCTAACAAGACCCCTATGCCTCTGGTATTGGTGGAAATACACAATATCTATAAAGATATTTATAACTTGAAGACAATCTGTGGGCTTAAGGTCTCACCGGAGCCACTTAGGAAGAAGGCCTCTTCTGGGCAGTGCCATAGATGCCAAAAATTTGGTCATGCCCAGAAGTTGTGCAAAGCTCAATACAGATGTTTAAAATGTGGTTACACCCACCCCACACATACCTGCTCCAAGCCAAAAACCACCCCGGCTAAGTGTGCTAATTGTGGTGGCCCCCCACCCTGCAAATTACAGAGGGTGCATTTGCCACCCAAAAAACAGGCAAACTGAGTTAATCAGTCAATCTACCTCACTATCAGAAACGAGAGCCCCAGAAGCTCAAGTTCATCAGGCTCCTATTAGTTTGAACAAGATGACAGGTGTTCACCCACCATCAACTGAGCCCCCTAAGAAAATAAATCTTCAACACCAAACAAGAACATATGCTGATGTGGCCCACCCCAAAAAAGCAATCCATGACCAGAATATGCCAAACCCACATTCAAATATAACACCCATCATCACCTCTTCTCTTGTAAATATGTTACAGGATTTCAGTAATGCAAATCCATCACTAGGCACTACAAAAAGTTTCTTGCAGCAAACACAGTTCATTTTATCTGCACTCTCCAATGCATAACAGAGGTGGTGGCACAGCCATCCTCATCAAAAATCACATCAACCATCATGCTGTAGCCGTTCCTACAACCACTAATCTCGAAGTCACAGGTCTCAATGTCATCACAAATTCTGTCGGAAACATAAAAATCTATGCTGCTTATAACCCACCATCTAAAACATTGCTGACCACAGATCTGGATGCTGTCCTCGGCGTTAAACTGCCGGTTATTATTGGCGGAGATTTTAACGCAAAACATCACGCCTGGAGCAGTAGGTCTATAAATAGGAATGGCCACATCCTCTTTAACTACACAAGCTCAAATTGCACAACTGTGGCTGGTGGCCCCTCAGTGCCAACTCACCACAGTCCTACTGGCTCATCCGACGTCTTGGATATAGCTGTCCTTCAGAATGTCAATCTACAGTACACCCTGGAATCATTGAATGAATTATCATCAGACCACAATCCTATTCTGCTCCAACTGGGTTATCAGAGGGGACTTCCCCCTTCGCCTCACACCTTCATTCCCTGGGAAAAACTATCCAAAATGCTTCCAAACTACATTGATCCCATCCCTCATGTTAATTCCAAGGAAGAAATTGATTCTGCAGTCAATAAACTTACTGATCAAATCAACACAGCCATAGCATCTATCACCTCAAATTCAATTGCTTTCAAACCTAAACGACTACCAGATGACATAATGAACTTAATCAGGGAAAAAATAAAGCAAGAAAAAGATACCACAACACCAGAGCACCCCAAGACAAAAAATATCTCAACAAAATGAACAGTGCAGTGAGAGATGCACTTAAAGTCCATAGAAACAAACTATGGGAAGACAAATTAGCCTCCATATCACTTGGTGATCAATCCGTTTGGAAGTTCTTGAGAAACATCAAAAACAAAAACAGATCTCTTCCTCCTCTCAAATCTGACCTAAACATTGTTTACACAGATGCAGAAAAAGCCGAAACCATAGCTAAAAATTTAGAAAAACAGTGTAGCCCTTCATACAATTATCTAAATTTCAATCATATTTACAAAGTCCACCGCCACGTCAGACACGTGTTAAAATGGCCTGATACGTGTACCAGCCAACTCACACCTACTTCCCCAACTGAAATTTATGACATTATAAAGAATTTAAAGAATAAAAAAGCTCCAGGGCCTGACGGCATATCCAACAAAGTTATTAAACTGCTACCCCGAAAGGCTATCGTATATCTTACAACGATAATAAATGCTATGTTCAGGTTTAAGTACTTCCCCTCTGCATGGAAGTTGGCAGACGTAGTTCCTATATACAAGCCTGGAAAGGATCCTCAGCAGCCTCAAAGTTATCGTCCCATAAGTCTGATTTCTAATTTGGGCAAAATAGCAGAAAAAGCTATCCTTTCCAGAATTCAACTTTCAGTAAAAAAATTAAACATCCTTCCTTCAGAACAGTTTGGTTTTCGCCAATTTCATAGTACCACCCAACATATTCATAGACTAATCGAATTCATTATCACAAGATACAATTGGCACCAATACACCGGAGCAGTTTTTCTTGACTGAGAAAAGGCGTTCGACAAATTATGGCACTTTGGACTACTACACAAGTTGATTTTAGCTGGCATTCCATTAGATCTAGTCCAAATTATAAAGTCATTTCTTAGTGACAGACGAATGCAAGTCAAACTAAATGATATATTATCTACCCAGCGACGCATCATGGCAGGAGTTCCTCAAGGGTCCCTACTGGCACCGATACTTTTCACGATTTACATGGCGGACATTCCGCACAATCCAATGTCATCAATCATTGCCCTATACGCAGACGACACAGCTATACTAGCCAGATCTATTAAACCGCACCTTGTCACCAAGAAACTGCAAGAAAACCTGCAGAGATTAGAGCACTGGTTCTCGGAATGGAGATTGCAAGTAAACCCTCAGAAGAGTATCGCCATGCTCTTCACTAAAAACTCCATATCTCCCAAAGATGACATCTTCCTATTTAATACCAAGATTCCCTGGAAAGCAGAAGCCAAATATCTGGGTGTACTGCTGGACAGAAAACTAACTTTCAGTCCACATATAAAAGCCTCATGTACAAAAGCATCACGAGTCATTGCACAGCTTTACCCTCTTATCAATAGAAATAGCAAGCTGGATACCAAAATAAAACTGCTCCTTTATCAGCTGATGATTCGACCCATTATTACTTATGCATCCCCAGCCTGGAGTCACACCTCAAGTACATACTGTATATCCTCAAACTACAGAGAGTGCAAAACAAATGTCTCCGCATGATTTTAAACGTACCATGGTATGTCAGAAATGTCCAACTCCACCGGGACACAAATATCCCCTACATCTACTCTTTCCTGCAGTCTTCAGCAGTAAAGTTCTTCTCGGCATCCTCTTCACATCCAAATGAATTAGTGCAACAAGCAGCAAATTATGATGAAACTGACTTCTCAAAATACAGGAGACCCATGGCCATCCTACTTCCAAATGAAGATCTTTAAATCGCACCCACTCAGGCAGAGCACTTAGCTCATAAATTTTTCCTCACACAGCAATCCTTATCAGACAGCAGGGATTATAAAAGCATTTTGCTTCACCCTTATAGTCAGCAACGTCTTGCGTCTTGCGTGTTAAAACACTTAGCATGTTAGCACTTGTATATTATTTATATTCATTTAAAGAAATGTGAATTTGTGCTTCACAAGAATCTGTTATAATTTATTACCTTCTTTCTAAAACTATTTCTCGTGGTGTAAAAAAAAAACTAGAAAATAAACACTAGTGATTCCCTATTTATTGTGAATTATGGGATTAATTAAAGGTAAACGTAAGTATTCGCTGAAATTCCCATAGATCGTAGTTTTTTTTGTATTAATGATTAAATTGTAAGGTATGTAGAATAATTATTGTCAATGTAAAACAACAGAACTATTTGAAACTTCTGTTGGAATGTTTGTTTCTGGTCCATTTAGGTAAACAAGACTGTATTTCATAGAATTACGAAATTGAAACTACCCAGTAACATTAATGACTAGATTAGCATCAACAATTTTATGGTCTTCATAACAAATAAGTTTATTTTTCATTTATGTTATTTAAGGTTATCTGTTTTTCTTTTAATGTGTTTGAAGAATATCTTGCTAATATAAAATAATGTTAAGGTTACTTGAAGAATAAATTTGTGAGTAATTTAATTCCTCTTTTTCATAATTTCTATTTGATACACAATTAGTTTTGTCTGTTTTGCAACAGACTGAACAAACAGGTCAAAATGAAACATTTTAGGTCAAAATGATTGATCAATGAGTCAAGTCTAAATATTTAATACAACACTAGATTAATAATTGTAAACTTTATAAATTTTGACGATTATACTCGTACGTGGTGTGAAGCTTATCGTTCAAACTAAGAACTCAACTTTGAGAATTTTCATCATTAAGACAGTTATATTTAGACCAAAAACTTGTTCATAGCATGTACTCACGAAACTTAATATGAATTTAGAGTGGTACGGATACAGTTTTACTATGTATATAAATCTTCTAAAAACCCAATGACTTTGTCAGGTCTTGAATTTTTTATACAGTGACCGTTCTTCCAGTATCGTGTCGTTTCTTTGGTTTCATCCTTTTTTTTTCTTTGTTTATTTTGCATTCATAATTAATTTCGTGACGAATATTTGTGATGTTAGATTTTTGCCTGTAATTATATTGCTACCCATTGCTTTTTTATTGAGTGTATACTGTTGTTGGTATTTATTTTGTTTTTGCGATCCCATAATTTGCATATCTTGATTCTTTTAAGAAATTTCATTTCTACACTCTGATGTGTTTCATTTCTGTATAGTAGAGTTGATCTGATTATAATGTTAAAAGAATTCATGCACGTTTTTTTTTTGTAGTAGAACTGAGCTAAATAATGTCTATCGTTTCTCATCTTCATATAGAAATTACATTTCATTTATTAATTTTATTTCTTGTACGAGTTACTTCTCCGAATGCCATGTTTGTACTTTTAGAAATTGAACTCATGTTACTACTGAATGTCATGTAATAATTTGTTATTTCTACATTCAACAGCACTTCACTGGTAGAAAAGAATTATACGTAAACTGGAAATAATCCATTGTATGAAATTCAATATCAGAATGAAAAAAACCCGAATTTTTAATGTAATAACAGAAGCACTATTACTATAAATTCCTCCCTAGCAGTCTCTTGATACAATGAAATTGGACTGATGACTAATAAAATGTCAATTTGTGTGCTACTTTAGTTGGATACAAAAACAAATTACTTAACGTTTAAATAAAGCTTAATAACTTTATGGAAATTGGAATCACCTTAGAGCCACTTTCGATTACCAATAAAAAAAAAGCCATTCTTTCTGGAAAGTTTAATTACTTTGAAACTACCGGCAAGTCAGCTGCAGATAGCAATGCTTCATTACAAAAGAACGAGTACTTGTTCAGGGATGTCTAAAATTCATTTACTTCGAAAATTTAAACCAAGACAAAAACACAGTGCACATCACCACGTTGACTTATAATGCTGGCGAATCTCGTTAAGAATGATTTAAATATTTCTCCTAGCAGAAGACTACTTAATAAAATACCAGGAAGATTTTAACTTTAAAATAAGTAATACGAAATAAAAAAGAACTGGAGAATTTTTCCAATATATATAAAAGGATTTAAATGACTCTATACCGAGAAAGAAAAGTTTAATGTTAACATTAAACTTTTCTTTCTCGATATAGCGTCATTTAAATTCTTTTTTTATATACATTTTCTACCGAGTAAATCATGATCAATAATATATATATATATATATATATATATATATATTAAGATATATATATATATATATATATATCATGATTAATATATATATATATATATATATATATATATTAAGGATACCAAGTAATTTTATATATATATTAAGGATACCAATTAATTTTATAAACTTGGTTTTTTTACTCCTTCTCCCAAGTAAGCAAAACAGTTAAGTTTGCGCCTGAACGTAGTTCAAGTCTAAAGGTAGTGCAACACCAGGGCAACTCGTTGTAAAGGTGGATAAAGCTCTGATCACTATTCTTAATATTTCCCATAATGTAAAACACATCTCACTAAGAGATGTATACTGTTTTAGATTATGGGTGGGGGGGGTCACTACCCACTTTACATGTATAACAGTAATAATGCCTTTAATACAAAGCATCATACATCTCCTCCTTGGAGATGTTCTTTGCATTAAGGGTAAATATTAAGATTAGTGATCAGAGCTTATTCAACTTTTACTATGAGTTGCCTTGGTCTTGCACTACGTGCAGGGTCAGCTAGACTTGCAACACTTGCAGGCGAGGCGCGAACTTGACTTGTTTGTCTGTTTGCTTACTTGGGAAATGGAATAAAACCAGGTTTAAAATAGCTTGGTGTATCTTTAACATTTATTGTACCCAAGGTAAAATACTTTCTATATATATATTACTTAATATATATTCTATATATATAATACTTAATATATATATATATATATATATATATATATATATATATATATATATATATATATATATATATATATATTTATTTATTTTTAATGTGACTTCCACTCACGAAAGGTTGTAAACCCAAAGTACATTAATGCTGTGGGTAGACTGAGGTTTTTTTTTTTTATCAATTTTTTTTGTATTAATTTTGTCCGCAAATCATACTGTACAGATCTAACAATGGAATGTTTCACGCCACTTTAGGCCATTTTTGTGCTGGATCATCACTCAGGCAAATATGTCACCGGTCGGATTCCATTCTGTGTCTCCAGATATATTAGGGTCATGTGTTCAATAGTGAACCTAATCAGTTTATTTGTAAGCTTTTGTTAATGCTATCATTGATTTTTACAATGTGTAACTACCATTGAATCAGACATGTTAACTATTTAGACATATTAGTGTATTATTCTGTTGGACAAGAAGAAAAAACTCATATTTTATCAGTGACACATGATATGGGATATTAGCTGTTTCGTATCAGTCATCTTCAGAATAATTTTTTTTCATTTATCCCACGCACGAGAGGTATAAGAACCTATAGCACCTTAGTGCCATGTGCGAGATGTATGTATGAGAATGAAGAACGTGAATGAACTGAACGTGCACATTGAGTTTGGTACCAAGGTTAAAGTTAAGAATTGTTCTGATTAGTTGTAAATTTTGGGCAGTATTCCACACTTCTAAATTGCCAATATATTGATTTATATATATATATATATATATATATTGAATTGGGTATGTAAGAGAGGGATCATTGGGATCATTAATTAGATGGATTGTCCTCTTCTGGATAGAATCAAGCATTCTTAGAGAGGATTTTGGTGTACCACCCCAAATATGGAAGCAGTACAGCAATCCCTCGATTAGTGCGCCTAATGCGTTCTTTAAAACAGGCGCATTAATCGAAAACGCACTAATCGAATATAATAACTTATGGGAAAAAGTATAAGTCGTTCCTCAAATTTCTTCTTTGAACCTTCATATTTTTATAAAAGAATTAGGATATGTCTCAGGGCCTAGTTAAAGGAAAGCATGAAGCTGAAAGACAATAAAACATATCCAGAATATAAATTTTATTATTCTACTTCTTAACAAAGAATTGAGCTAACGTAGTTTGACGGGCATTTTGTTTCTTTTTTTCATACAACCTTTTCATACTTTTTTTCATACAACGGTATGGCCCTATTGCCTCTTCTACTCTTCTGCAAATTTTACTGCTTCTCTCTTCATCAGGGTCAGCCTCCAAGTATTGCTGCTTAAAAACTTCGATTGTACGAAAAACATTTTCAAATTGTTTCTGTGAAATCTCTTTTGGCTGACTATCAGTAGATAAATATTCTTCATATTCTTCGGGATCTTCCCGCTATGCATCTAAATTTAGCAGATCGGAATCACTCAATTCTTCAGAATGAGATTTAATTAACTCTTGGACGTTATCATTGAAGGGGAGACAGAAATGAAGGACGTACCAATTGGTCGCCAACACGCGACACGTGCTTTATAGATAAAATTTCCCAACTGTTATACAAACAAAATAGTTGCCACTCTAAAAACTACAATGATCATAAAAGAGAAGTTAATTTTCCGCCGTGTAATAATAAACAACTCATCCCAGAAGACGGATTGATTACCCTACTATCGGAATGGATTCTCCTTTTTGTGACATGCGCAGAAGTGTCGAAGGGGTCTCGAATCTATGGGCGTACTATGGCAGACGACAGAAATTTTGGCGGTAAAAAATTGGAACATAGTATACATAGTGTACATGGAAGTAGTGTAGTATGCCATGAAAATAACTTTGCAAAATGTTTTAAATCGGTAACTAAATTATCTCATTCTGGTGAGTGATTTTTTAAAATAGTTATCCATAAAAATGTACAGATAGAAAATTTTTTAAATCTGTAACATTTATTTTTAAGATGTATATAGGCGCGCTAATCGAATTTGGGTATCGAAAAAAATGACGCACTAATCGGGGGCACATTAATCGAGGGATTACTGTAGTCAATGGCTGGGCAGATTTGCATAGCGTTCGCAACTGTGGAGGTATGAAGTTTACCAAGTTGTTTTTGGCAGTTGCAGAAGCTATAGTTGAAATATGGTTGTGCCAGGAAGATCGTAAGCGGGTCAGTCCAAGAAGAGAAATCTGATGGTGTTTGAATATCTCAGTATTACTGAAGGTAAGGGAGAGGGATGTTAGCTCTTTCTTAGGAGAAATTAGATGGGACTGAGTTTTGGTGGCATTGAAGTTTACAAGGTCGTCTTCGCCCCACTGGGATCTAGTTAGGAGATCTGAGTTCAGGTCAGTGGTCGTGGTAGATCTTGAGGATTCTGATACTTGAGCATTACAAAGTGTGTCGAATGAAAAGGAGGAATGGAGTGTACTGTTATCAGCAAAACTATGGATAGGATTGGAAGTCTGTGATAGAGGTCATTTATATACAAGAGAAAGAGAGTGAGTGAAATAACAGAACTCTGGGGTACTCCTGCATTGATGGGGAAATCTCAGGAGAGGAAACCGTCCACCATCACACGTAGTGAGCTACCAGTGCGAAAGGTCTCAATCCAGTTACAGAATGTGGAAGGCAGACCATAGGCTGGCAGTTTGTTAAGTGGGCCCCTATGCCAATCCCAATAAAACGTCTTGACAATGTCGAGGGCAACCACTTGAGTTTCTCCATGGCTTGAGTTCAGAGGGGGAGGGGGTGAAAGCAAAAATGTCAGTTGCAAATGGAGAGTGGCGGAATCCATACTACTGGTATACTGATTAGTTAGTATGCCTATAGGTGGTTCAAGAATTTGTTGTTGATGACCTTCTTCATAATTTTAGAGAGAACAGAAATGAAAGCATTTGGAACGATAGTTCGTTGGTTGACTTTTAACACGTTTCTTTGGAATGGTCTGGATGTAGAACTGCGTTCATGTTGTAGGGTAGATGCCAGTTGAATAGGATAGATTGAAGAGACGATATAGGATATTATTTAGTAGAGAATATTCGTAGTAGTAGGCAGCTAAAACAATATTGTGAGTAGTTTAAGAGTGATTACGTGGCTCCTTTCTGAAGATAGCTATTAGGTTTTGCAGTTTTTTTTTTGTGGATCGCTAACAAGGTCTTCAGTAGGCTCTTCAACACTTCGAGGAAGTAATGCAAATAGATTTCATATGCTGGTGTATTTATTATTTATATATAACTTTTTTAATTGAATTTGCTAACATCTTATATATTTACAACTTTTTTTAGACTTTCCACTAATAGTGGAAAGTTATAGAGACATTGTAGTTCATGTTCTACAACAAAGGCTGGTCGTACTTAATTGCACTAAAAGCAGCTGATTGTTTTTAATATTATGTACAGTATGAACACATAGATCTATAGCCCCAAAATACTCAACTTTACGGGATGCAGCGAAGGAGTGACGTGCTGGCTGCATTAATTGTTCGTGACCAGTAATCAGTATCAGTGGACTCTACCCCTAAGAGACAGATGGGTTGAAGAAGAAGACAGTATTACATGATATGATTATTTTTATTTGGTAGAAATTGAAATGTGTTAGGGATGGTTCTATTTTTACACCTTAATACCATTTGAAATATTATTTTAATGAATGCATAGTGTACACTTTAATTTCATTTCCTACCTATTCTTCTTTTTACTAAGATATGAAATATTGTTTCTTCAAAAAAAAAAAACAACGTTATTATAATCCAACCAGCTATTTCTGGTTATGAAAACTCATTACAGCAAATGTAAGTAAAATTCTGTTGTGTAATAACACAATCTCGGACAGCTTAATCATATGACGATACCTTTCGGTTTCAGAATGAAAGCAAATGGCCAGTCATTTTTTTCCAAAAAATATTCGCTCTGAAAAAAATCTTTTGGCGATCTCTCTCTCTCTCTCTCTTTCTCTCTGACACCTTTAATTCATTACTAGGAGAGTGATTATTAATTTTTGCTTACTCTGAAACACAAAATTAGCATCGTTTCGAGGTCTGATGTTGAAATGCTTGTTAGTTAGTTCTTAAATTTCACTTAATACCATCTTTCGAACGCATTCTCGCACATGAAATACCCGGTTTAATTTTAAAAACTTGTCTCTAAGATTAATTAGTATTTAGATTGATTCATATTAGTATTGAGTCAAATGCTATGATATACAGGGTGTTCGGGATAAATTTGACAGTTTCGTAAGGAAAAAGAAAATCTTCTTTGTATCTATTAAATTTAATGAATTGACAAAAAAACATTACAGGCAGAGTTAATTACAATACTATCAACAAGATTTACTCAAAATAACCACCATTAGCATCGATCACAGCTTCAATTCTGCTTCGGAACCTCGAACAAGCTGATGCTACAGTCTCCCTGGGAAGGGCCGCAAAAACTGTTTTAATTTTATCCATTAACTGGGCTTTTGTATTACTGGAAGTGCGATTGGTGTCTTTTTCAACTGCGCCCCATACAAAATAATCCATGGGGTTAAGGTCTGGGGAGTTTGGAGGCCAAACATTTGGACTGGTGAAGTCGTAGAAATTTTCAGACAACCATTTTTGACTTTTCCCAGAGGTGTGGCAAGGGGCCGAATCCTGCTGCCATACATACGGCCTACCATTGGCTACCCTTGTTATCCAGGGCTTGACTACAGTTAGCAACTCCACGAACAAAGCCCGAATTCCAATGCCAGGGTTCTTCAACACCTGTTCCTGCAGATTTGCGAGGAATTCTGCTGTACGAACGCAATCAGATCGTCTGCTAGGGATCTTTCTTCTTGCTACATCCTCGTAGTCACCATTGCAAGTCTCTAGTTCATGCCTGATTGTTTTTACTGTATTCAGGGAGCATTGGGCAGCAGTCGTAATATCCTTATTTTGATGGCGGGCACGAATCATCATGATACAAGTTATTCTCTTCCATGATTCAGGTGGGTTCCAGCTATCCATCCTTTCTGACATCTTGTATGTGAATGAAGAAGGGTCCAAACTTTTAAATGAAGAGAAGTGTGTGTTAATACATGTAACTTACGGAAAAATATAATTAATTATAAATATGTCAAATTTATCCCGAACACCCTGTATATAGTTGAGGCAGCATAAGTAATACACTTTTGGTGAATTCTTATTCTATATAAACATTTTAATTGAAAATTTTGATTGTAAATGCAAATAAAAACGAGCTATGTAATACTTTCATGAATTTTCGGATACTCTAGAGTACTCTCAGATGCTAGTTTGAGAACGATATAAATAATATCGTTAGATTAATAAACTATCTATCCGGTTGTCTGGATGTATCGTTTTTTTTTCTTTTCATCATTCACATCTCGAACATTAATCATAGTCACATGGCTTCAAACACCATCTTTCATTTATTTCTTCAAAATAGATCAGGGAGCACAGTGTTATTTTTTGTGGCTATAAATCCTGTTTCGAGTTGATGGCCATTTGTGCTGTCTTCACTCTTTCCTATAACATCATAATGTCTCTTCTAGACTCTTGGAAGTAGTTACATCGATAGCATGAGAAACTACAAAAATAATAGGAGGAAAAGTTTTCTTTCATAAAAATCTAACTTGTTAATTTTTTATGAAATAAAGGGTACACACACACACACACACTCTCTCTCTCTCTCTCTCTCTCTCTCTCTCTATTTTCATACGGGTAAGATGGCAGAATATACATGAATTGTATGTTTGTTGTTAAATGTTGTTTCCTTCCTCTGATCCCTTTATTTAAATAAATCCTCTTATACTTATTATATAGAAGAATCTCACCTGACTTAGTTTTGTTAGTAACACCACCTATTTACTTAATATTTCTCCAATTCAAAACATGCAGACCAGCTCGTGAATATGCATATCTACAGCATATGATACTAACTGTGAGATGGAAGAGATTAGAGCCTGACCATCTTATCTTTCATTTCACTAAATAGGAAAACCATACAAAAGACAAACATTTCATAGGCTAGCTTCAAAGCCATAATTGCTTCGGACATAATTCAAAGCAAAAACAAATATCCAGTTGGGTTGTGAATGAAGGAAGAAAAAATCAAGTTATGGAGAGGAAAAAACCTAATCACCTCGTATGCGCTTTGAAAGTCAGTCACATTCACCTGATTATCCTCTCGAATCCTAGGGAGGTTCTTCTCCTCTGATCTTTCCATTAATAGTGTGCTATTGATGCGTATGTGTGTGTTAAGCTGTAACAATATTTATTTTCACACATGCTTAAGGTTATCCTCAGAGGGTCTCTTACGTGGTATAAAGCAGTGTTTCCCAAACTTATGGATGTAAAGGCCCCTTTGGAAAAATTAAAATATTTCACGGCCCCCATCAAAAAAAATCGTAATACAGGCATATATTACTAGAATATTTATTGCTTTTATATTCAATACAAAACATACACAGCGAATATTGCAAAAATCAAATGCAAATATTACATTTTTAGCATCTTACATAAACATTTGACATGGTCTTAAAACATTTAAAATTTGTTTTCATTATTTCACGCCCCCCCCCCCCTCAACAAAACTAACGGTCTCCAAGGGGGCCGCGACCCACAGTTTGGGAAGCGCTGGTCTAAAGAACTGTAGTCAGACTTCAGTTTTTCCATGCTGTAAATTTCTCACACGAAAAGCTGTTAGGCTATAAGTACTTTACTGTTATATCATGCACGAGCCTATTCTAGACATCTCAGGTTATTTCCGGCATTCAATACGCCAGATGATACAGTTTCCAGTTTCATGAATTTCATTGTCCAGTTTCATACTGGACAATGAAATTCATTTGACCTAAAGACATTCCCAAACATCCATGACCACAATGGGAGTCGACTAGCCTGTTGGAGGCAGAGCTGGAATTCTGTCAATTTTTCCAACTATGCTTGCTTTCAGTTCAAATTTAAGAAAGTTTAAATTTCATCTGAAATTTAAATTTCAGATTTCAGGCTTGAAATTTAAAATTAAGCCAGTGTGACTATTTCTAGCAGTCTTTTGCATATCAGTGAGTTAGACTAATGTAATATTCTCAAGCCCAGCATGTCTATGGAGAAACCGAAATTGGAAGTATCTTTGCTAAATATTGGTAACTGAGTAATTACTGGAAAATGTCTGTAATCAAGTCTTGCTTTCTTGTGTGAAGACGAAAAAAAAAAGAGAGGAACGTTAGCATGAAATTGAGAAGAATAAAAAACAACAACATACGATTACGAGTTTTAGACGTGTATTTGAGAGAGAGAGCATTTTTTGTTTTGTCTGATTGAAAGATGACTTCGATTTAAGAAGCCGTGCTTTTCTTTTCGTTGTGTGATTAACTGCAGTGATGGGAATCGTAAATTTGTGTCAATTTATTGGTTCTTAGGGAACTTTGAAAGCTGCAGTCAATCTTCAGATAAGATTACCGTGCATTGCGTTAGCATTATTGTTCTCAAGTTATATGTGACCTATATATGCGCATTGATCCCAGCGGATCGAGAGAAAAAATCATTTCATTAATGTTATACTAGTCAGTTTTGTATGTTGATATATAACTACGAATGTATGTTCTACCGCATTGACGCTCAATAAATAGTGACCACGAATTAAGCTTAAACCTTGTCATTTTATTACAAGAAACAAAACGTACAAAAGTATATATTTATAGTTTTTATTATCTCACAAACTTAACAACTATTCATTGGGATTCAAATATGGCTTGTGCTGTGCGTTTACCACGCTACAAATTTTAAGAATTTTCTTAGAATTAGAATTTGTGAATTAACCAAAGTTGCTATATATATGTTAGATCTAAAGGGGCTGATCTACTTATTCCCGTTATGAAAAATTAAAATAGTACTTTTGAAACCACAATTGAGCTGCTTGGATATATTTTAGTAGAAATCCTTATTTCTAAATTTCATCAAATTTCATTTAGTTTGAAACTAAATGACCAATTTAACATTTTAGTGTTACACTTTAGGTAGCTTGAACTGCAATCCCAAATTTCATTGAAATCCTTCCTCCAGAGTGGAATTATTGTGCTTACCGATGAAATGAATCAATAGGTGCTACTCATCTTTTATGATTTTTCTTTCTTTTTTTCCCCTTGTGCCTTAAGAAGATTCTATTAACTGAATTCAGTTTATATAATAATAATAATAATAATAATAATAATAATAATAATAATAATAATTTTTTTTTATTATGTCTCATTATAAGTTACATACAATAATAATATTTACAGTATTTACAATAAGGATTATACAGAATTTTTTTTTTTTTTATGTCTCAGATGAATTGCATATATAGTTGCTGTAGTAATTATATGTATATAATATTTATAACGCATTACAAGTGTGTATAACAGATACTTGCAAGTTAGTAATTTTCTTCCTCGAAGCTTAGCAGAGCTTATCTGAGGAAGATAATAGATGACAGAGGGTGGTGGTTTCATGGTTGTGTTCCTATAGTGGTCACAAGCCAGGTGTTGATTTTACTGTTTGTTGGTATATGCTTGAAAGACTTCGACTGCTATTAAAGTTTAACTTTTTTTTTTTTTTTTTGTGAAAATAGGGTTGGATTTAGACATGGTGTGTTTGTTGCTTTGTGTTCTTGTAGTGATAGTTTTGGAGAGGGGGGGGTTGTCATAGGTTTGTGTGTGTGTGTGTGTGTGTGTGTGTGTGTGTGTGTGTGTGTGTGTGTGTGTGTGTGTGTGTGTGTGTGTGTGTGTGTGTGTGTGTGTGTGTGTGTGTGTGTGTGTGTGTGTGTGTGTGTGTGTGTGTGTGTGTGTGCATGTGTGGTGGGGGAGAGAGAAACAGGAATCGCTCTAATTTTCATTCTCGCTATAATATTTATATAGTGCCTGTTTCAGCTCTCTGTATGTTCCTAGGTTTCTGTTGTCGAACGGCAGTTTGTTTATCATGTCAGGTACGTAGAAGTTTCGGGTGGCTTTGTCGTAGTGATTGTTGTACTTATATGTTATGTAGTTTGTTGACTGTGGTCTTGTTATTTGATATGTTGTCCTAGTTACTCTATATGTTGGGCTGTAGTAGTGTTTTAACATGACTGTGTAGTGGCGTAATTGTTTCACCTTAAATATTTTGTGTTTTGTCCGTGCTTCCTGCATAAGAGTGGGTTGTTCCCAGAATATCAGTTTTATCATTTTATCTTGCAACCATTGTAGCCTGTTAAGTCTGTAGTCTGCGCAGAATGCGTATGATGTGATTGCATATCTTAAAATGTTTTCACATAATGCTTTGTAGATTAGTATTTTTATGTGGGTTGGGGCAATGTCTTTTAATCTGTATAGTTTGCTTGCTATTATCCTAAGCTTGGTATGTAGGTAGTTTGTATGGCTATTCCAACTTTGATCTGCATCGAAGTGAAGTCCAAGGTAGCGCGTTGTTTTCACCTGTGTGATGGTTGTGGTTTTAGGTTCTGCACTTTGTGTATAGGAGGATGAATGTTTGATAGTGAGATATTTAGTTTCTATGGGCAGGGTTTGGGGGTTTTTGAATATCATTAGCTTTGTTTTTCCAGGGTTTATATATATGCCGTTTTCTGTTACCAGTTAGTGATTTGATTGATGTCGTGTTGCATATTTTTGTAAGCGATTTTTGCAGTGTTGTGAATGGATACTATGGCAGTGTCGTCTGCATACTGGAAGATTTTACTTTTTAGGGGGAGTTGGCTTATGTCGTGTGTGTATATGTTAAATAGAATGGTAGATAGGACAGCTCCTTGCGGTACTCCACAGGTTACATGTACCTCTTTGCTGTGTGCTGATCCTATACGTGTGATGTGCTTTCTGTTTTTCGTGTATGCTTTAAACCACTGGAGTAGACGACCTCCAATTCCGATATGGGTTAGTTTCGTTAACAAGGTTTTATGTGTTAGTGTGTCAAATGCTTTTGTTAGGTCAATGAATACCATTATTGTTATTCTGTTTTTATCCAATGCAGCGTTTATTAGATCTGTGAAATCTTCCAGGAGTGTTGCTGTTCCTTTATTTTTTTGAAAGCCATATTGTGTTTTGGGTATGATTTGAAATTTTTCAACGTATGTGGAGAGTTTCTGATGTACAATGCGCTCCATGATTTGGTTGATTACAGGCAGCGTGGCGATAGGTCTGTAATTACTTATTATGTTTCTTTTTCCCTGTTTGTGTATGGGTGTGATTAATGCCGTCTTCAGTGTTTCAGGTATGTGTCCCGTTTCGAAAATTTTATTTAACAGTTTTTGTATAACTGGAAGTAGGTCGGTTGAGTGTTTCTTGATGTCTTTTGGTCTGATTCCGTCTATCCCCGGTCCTTTGTTAGGATTAATTTGTTGAATTGCCAGTGATAGTTCTTCTTTTGTTACTGTGGGGAACCACATCGACTGGGTTGCTCGTGGACCTAGTGGAGAATGTTCGTGTGTGTGAGGAAAGGTTGTTTCTTGTAGCTTTTGGACAGAGTTCACGAAGTGCTGATTAAAGTTGTTTGCCAACTGTTTGAGGGATTTGGGGTCGCAGGCAAAGCTGTGTTTTATTGTTTCTGTGGCAGTGGTTCTGTGTATATTGTCCAGCATTTCATTAATCAGGTGCCAGGTTTCCTTTATGTCGTTCTGTGCTGTTGTTAATTTGTTGCTGTAATAGTTTCTTTTTGCCTTTCGAATCTGGGTTGTTAGGAGATTCCGTTTTCTTTTGTATTTAGCTTTTAAAGCGATATTGTTCGGTGACTTCTTAAGTTGTTTCCATAGGGCATCTTTTCTTTGTATGTCTGTTAGTATGTTGTCTGTTATCCATGGATTTTGTTTCGTTTGGGGGCGTATTTTTATTTTTGTTAATGCTTTGTTGTATATTTTGTTAAATGCAAGTTTAAGATTATTATATACAGCTTCAGCAGAGTCTAAAGATGCTATCTGCATCCAGTCTGTTTTTCTGATTTCATCGTTCACTATTGCTTCGTTTACAATGCTATGATACTGTTTTGTAGTCTCAGTGATTTTTATGGGTTCTGGTTCAGTGTGTAACTGCAATGCTGTGAAATAATGGTCTGCTAGTTTGCATGTTATGACGGCTGCTGTGTGGCTGTTTGGAGGGGCGCTTATATTTATATGATCAATGCAGGTTGAGGTTGTTGTGTTTCCGACTATCTCTTCTCGTGTATACGACTGTATGGATGGGGTTATGTTATATGCCGATAATAGGTCTAGGTATTGTTCTGTGTTGTTATTTATGTTTCTAATGTTTATATTAATGTCTCCTATTATTATCAAGTATTTTGAGGTGCCTACTTTCGTGGCTGAAAGCCATCTGTTTAGTTCTTCTAGGAATTTTGTGGTGCTTAAGTTGGGTGGTCTGTATATTGCGTTTAATATCAGGGAGTTTTCTTGTTTGATGTTTTTAATTTCGATGTATATGTTTTCTGCGTATTCTAATTTATAGTTTATTTCTGTTACTTCTAGTTTATGTTTGGTAAATATTATTATACCACCGCCTCGTTTTGTTTGTCTGCAGTGTTTGTGTTGTTGGAAGTGTGGCATTTGGTAGGAGGATGCCTCTTCGTTTGTCGTAGATACTTCAGTCAGTATTAAAATGTCTATTTCGTCTATATCTTCCTTCAGATAAGCTTGCAGGGTCAGCCAGTATTTCTGAATGCTTCTGATGTTGATGTGGAGAATAGATAGTCCTTTTTTGGGGATTGTCAGTTGTTTCCATTCTGATATTGATTTCAGAATGTGGCAATTATCATGTTCCGGGGTGATTACGTGTGCTTGATGGTGTGCTTCCATGTTGGTTGGGGTACTGGTCCTTCTTTACGAGTTGTCAATATTCCTTTCATTGTGACAGCCTGTTGAGGTCATCTACGGATTTTATTTCGATTGGTTTTGAGTCTTGTGTCTTTCTAAGGAATATTTTGCTGTCTCTTATCCATATAAACTGGTAATTGTTTTCTGTTTTTACTTTCCTTGCTTGGTAGAATATTTTCTGATAGTGTGGGGTAAGGTATTCACACAAGTATATTGGGGTGTTGGCGTGGTCTCCTTTCAGATCCTTTACTACTGGATTTTTAATCTAGCTAGCTTTTATAAGCGAAGTTTTTGTTAGGCTGTTGGTGAGTCGCACTACGACGGGAGAAGGACGGGTATTATTTTCTCTTTTCCTTTTTTGTGGTAACCGTGGTTCAATGGGGGAGCCGATTTTTTTGGCTTAATTGTATTACAGTGTCTCTTAGAGGTTCCGTAGCTATTTCTGGGAGACCATTTATGAGGAGGTCATTTTTGTGCTGCTGTTGGTTTGAGAGCTCGTACTGTTGCTTTAGAGAGTTTAGTTCTTGCCGTAGGTCCGTTGTTTCTTTAATTAAATTATGCTTTCAGTTAGCTCTTTGATGCAGTTTTTAATTTCTCTAACGGTCTGTAACATATCTTCTATCGAGTTATTATTAAATTTAATAAATGCCTCGTATTGGTTAAATTTTTCTGTAATTTCTAAAATAATAATAATAATAATAATAATAATAATAATAATAATAATAATAGTATATATATATATATATATATATATATATATATATATATATATATATATATATATATATATATATATATATATAAAAATTAGGAATACGTTCCATAATTTTATAAAACAGAAGCAATAATTAAAATAAACCTAAAATCGCATAAAAACGTTTGTAAAAATTCAGCAAAATGAGAATGCCTAAGTTTGTTTTAAAGCTTTATTCATTTAATTTTATTGAAAAGTAACAATTGTGTTTACATTTTATCATCAGAATTATCGTTGCTATTAGACAATATTCGGCAACCTTTGCGAACTGGTGCGAAATCACTTTCATCACCAGAAGAGATTGTCAGCGCATCAGATCTGTATGGTAAAGGCAATGGTTCTTCACAAACAGAATTAGCTTCACCCTCGTTCTGTGCTGATTTTTTTTCTTCTGACAATGTAATCAGTCATTAAACTTTGCGATGATGATTTTACTAATTTTTTATACACCTCGCGATATCCAGACATACACTTCTTCAGCTCACGTTGGAATTTAAAGGCTGGTTCAGAATTTGTCATTAACAAGAAAATGATTTTCCAATTTATTGCACAGTTCAAGACCTTGAATTATGTTTACAGTTAGAAGAACAGGTTTTTCTTCCGCTTCACTATTATTTTCTGGATCTCCGACGATATCTAAAGTTAATCGATATCCAATAATATCATCATCACTTAAGGCATTATTCACAAGCAATTCGTCTACATCGTTCTGGCTAAATGTATCAAAACCTTCTCCACTAATTTCATGTGCCAAAGTAATGATTTCAGCTGATAATGTAGATGTTTGCGGTTGCACTGTTTGCAACACATTCAGGGCAAGCTGCTTTCCAGCAGACATTTAAAGTTTGTGGTCTTATTTCAGCGTTAACAGATGCAACATTATTTAAGCAGTCCAAAATAGAAATTTTTTTCCAAACGTCAGTTACTGTTAACGATTCATTTTCTAGTTTATTCAATATAAATTGAAAAGTGTGCTTAACGTAATATTTTTTTAAAAGTTGCAATTATCGTTGATCTAATGGCTGAATAATGCTTGTATTGTTGTATTGGGTGGAAAAAAAGCTATTCTGCACATTTCGATGTTCTAAATGCAAATGACTTGGTGCATTGTCAACAATTAATAAAACTTTAAAATCGAGAGCTTTTTGATTCATATATGTTTCCACTTCTGGTATCTACAAAGCAATTATTGAACCATTCAGTAAATACAACAGTTGTTAACAGGTCTTTGTATTAGCCATCCAATGAACCGGCAGATGTTTTAGATCTTTGAGCACGTGGTCTTAGAGATCAATTTATTAGGAGGGGTTTCAATATTCGATCCTCTGATGCACTGCTACAAAGTAACAACGTTACTCGATCTTTTCTTCCTTCAAACCCTTTTTTTTCTCGGACTTTGCGATGTAAGTTTGACTAGGCATTTTCTTCGAAAAAAAAATCCTGTTTTGTCAGCGTTAAACACTTGGTCGGGACAATATCCATCATCTTCAATAATTTCGGCTAACTTCTCTTGAAACGTTTTGGCTGCTGCTTCGTTTGATGCTGCAACCTCGTCTGTAATCTTCATGTTATGAAGCGCATTCCTTTTTAAAAACCCGGTTAACCATCCTTTGCTAGCCGAAAAATCTTTATCAGCCTGGGAAGCGGAAGTAGATGGCTCCAATTGCTTCATCTGTTCCTAAAACTGAAGAGTTTTTTGTTTAATTAAATAACCACTTATAGGAATTCTTCTTTGAGGTAATTCTTCAATCCAAATTACGAGAGCTCGTTTCGTTTTTTTCTAATAAAGCATCTCTTGAGTACGATGATAATTTGGAACCTAGTTTTGTGCCAGAAATGACATATTTTCTTATCGCGACTTCATTATTTTTAATTGCTCTTATAGTAGATTCTCATAAATTAAAATGTTTACCAATCGCCGTAAATCCCTCTCCTTTTGCTAAGCGATCTAAATAAAATTGTAATTTTCATTTCCAAAGAAATTGCTTTTCTTTGGTGCTTTTTTTCTCCATTGGGCCAAATTAAATCTTTAAAATAAAAATTAGCAAAATTTAGACTTTCGATAATGAAAAGACAAACACTTACTCACATGCAAAATTAAACTTTACGGACACTCACTGCTTACAAGTTACTCATGTTACTCCAGAATATGCTGCAACACGCTGTTCATTATGTACAATGGTACGTAAGTTTTGAAGTTATGCGGTGCATAACTTCAAATCCCTATTAAAAAAAAGATACGCATAAAAAGAGACCCGAGTGTGTGTGTGTGTGTGTGTGTGTGTGTGTGTGTGTGTGTGTGTGTGTGTGTGTGTGTGTGTGTGTGTGTGTGTGTGTGTGTGTGTGTGTGTGTGTGTGTGTGTGTGTGTGTGTGTGTGTGTGTGTGTGTGTGTGTTGGGAGCAAATGATTAAAACGCAGAAGAAACATTCTGATGTGTTTCTTGAAGATGGAGGCTACAGTGCTTGGAGAAAACGGTAGACTATCTTTGAGGTTATTCCAGTTGCTATTATTGTAGTGACAAGAAACACATACTGTGATTGGCTGATGTTGACCGATGAACGGATTAGTAATCTGTAGGAAAGGAAACGATGATGAGAAAACGAGGTTGTGCTTTCTTCTGTGTAACTGAAGAGAGTTGACACGTAGAGTATATTTGGAGAAAGAGCTAGTTAAGGAAAGTGTCGGAGCGTTGGATGAAACGTGAGGAATATTCTGTATTTTGATTTGTAGATGGATTATTTATGGTGCATATTATTAACAGGAACTTTGACATCTCTTCTAGCTTAATCAGTGATATTAGTTAAGTCAGTTTAGATTATAAACTTTGAAACTCACATTGAAGATGATCTGACTGATTTGGTAATCAGACTGTAGAAAATGAACATTCAGAGATAAATACTCCGGCTTCTTTAATATTTATCCGATTAGGAAACTGATAAAGCCAGCAAATGAAAGCAACAAAATGTGTCAAGGAAATTGTCAGCTCTAGTAGATCATAAAGGAGAATTTCAAGTCTTTGCAATGCCTTACTTGAATATTATCAACATCATCATCATCGTTGGTACTTACAGGCCTTTATGACTTATGACAAGCTGTGTCCTTGGCTTTCCTCACCTTCATTTCTTAGGATTAGTAACACACAGTTTAAGAAATTAAATTGTGTATTTTCATGGGAGGTTGGTTTGCGAAACGAAAAACTTGAGTATCCTGGAAGTAAAATCATATCTCCTTCAAGACCACCTAAGTCACCTTCAGTTGATAACCCTCATAAAGATTCTTTGCCTCGTATACGGGATTCGAATTCTGGTCTTTCAAGACAAAGGGAATTGTCAATGCGACTGAGCTATAAATGCTTCTGCAGAATGTCAGATCTCACTAAATGATCACTTGCATAAATAATCATGCAGAGTGCAGTTTGGATAGTTGGGGCAAACACTAATTGTCGAGAATGCCAGATAAGGTTCTTTAAGAAATAACAGATCATGTTTTGATACATATAAATGGAGATTGTACATATGATTATTTATATTGAAGCCACAGAAGTTGAAGTGAATGTATAAGTACTTTTATATGGGATTTTATTGTTTTCAGTTTTTCTTTGGTATATTTTTATGATTTTTGTGAGAGAGAGATTTTCTAAACGAAGTCATGTCGGAAGGAACATGCAGCTTACAAAGAGGATGAATGACTTATGAACATGATTCCCATCACAGTATGTGCCCATCCCTCTTTTCCATATGTGTTCTCGATAATTTCTCATGCATATTGCAAGAAGATTTTCCTTTTGGGAAAGTTTTCTGACACGTTAGCATCCTGTTCTGTCTCGTGTAGTGTCTTGCGACCAGTTTGAGTTTCGAAATGCCTCTGCAGGCAATTCAAGCCTGTTCATCGGAAGCTAAGGGATATGTTTTTTTTCCATGACCGCACATAAGCCTAACATCCGCAATTGTAACTCCAAGTGTCTGATGAAGTGGGTAAAGCTTGCCCGGCTTGGACTCTGGATCAGGGGAAATGCGTTCTATGGAGTGATAAATCACGCGTCACTATCTGGACAGTCGAACGGACGAGTTGCTAACTGCCCGAATGTATTGTGCCAAGTGCGAGTTTGGTGGAACAGGCATCATCGGGGTCATTTTTCATGGTTCGGGCTAAGACCCCTAGTTCTCCAGTTTAACAGTTAGATTAGTCATCTTATTGTATTGTAAAAGTATATGAGTATATTGTAAAAGTCAGCATTTTACTTATGTGCTTTTAACCGTTATTATGTCGAGAGTTGTTAAATATCTTCAAGAAAAGTTGTCCCTAGTAATGTATTTCTAGAGGTGGTAGATTAGGAAGCTGTATACGATTCGTTGATCAAGGTCAAACTCTATCTTATCGTGTGACTCGAATTTTTGTAGAAGAGGAAATTGTCAGGTTTGTCAGAACCCTTCGTGCTCTTGTTAATGGTACCGAAATATGCACGTAGGCGTTGGATATTAATTCAGCATATAAACAGGTAACTGAAGAATCGACATTCACGTCTGCATTAAGTGTATAGCGTATTGCAATATCTCAGGATGACTGATACAGGCCGTAGATCTAATGCTGTGTCTCCGGGCTAGAACCTTTTCGCTGACAGGTTTTTCGGTTTTCCAAGAGTACAATTAATTGTGCAGTACAAAAATGTAGGAGAAATAGTAATATCACTTGATTCTCGGTAAATAATATAAGGCCAAAAACTAATTGACTACCCTTATTACATGTATGAGACTTTTAAAGGGTTATAAAAATGTTTTTGTTTTTGCTGTTTTCCTAATTCTTAGATCAAATAGGAAATGTCCAATATTCGACACTCTCCCAATTAAAAGTCGATGGAAAACTTGTTGGTGTTGTTGTCAGTTGCCTTTATAAAAACTAAAGAAAAGCGATGTTGTAATACGTTTGCCTGTATACATGTGAAAATATTTAATCTAAAAATATTCTAAAACAAAACACTTCGGAAACATCAGTCAGGTGGAATCAAATACTGTTTCGAATCGTATTCGAGCGATTGAATTAATCCCTCAATGTTAATTTTGGGTCATACACATAGCATAATATTGTATTTTTTCTGAGCTCACTTGCGAACGAACATAAAACTTATCAACAAATACTAGTATCACATGAAAAGTGATAAGCTGTTTTCCACACTTATACTAATAAACGTCCTTCAAATACATTTACCGAAGTTATCAAATATATATGTAATGTACGAGTATATGCTTATTGCTTATGCCAATTCTGTTTAGTTCACAAGATGAAGAGGTAAGACAGCACTATTGTTGAATAATTTATAGGTTCCAAGATCATATCACTTTTCAGTTTGTGCTTTGCACCAATTATGATTCCTTTTCCTCCATCTCTCTCTCTCTCTCTCTCTCTCTCTCTTTCTCTCTCTCTCTCTTTCTTTCTCTCTCTCTCTGTATGTGTGTAGCATAGCAACACGTTTTTTTTTTCATCTTGTTCTCGGACCTCATGTAGGCAATGATTTAATAGAAGTTATGAAACTTAACAGGAAGTAATCTTAGCTTGGAAAGGATAGGCAATAGACGCGGTGTTGCACATCTCTTGAATTTCCCCTCCCTCTCTGTCGGTCTGCTAGCTGTCGCAAGGAAGATGTTTTTCATGGTCCACGAAGCACTTGTGCTCATCTCAGTCATATATCCGAAGCTTAACTGCAGTATGCTTGATCTGCGCGTTTCTTGTACCGATGTAATCTCCGCTTGGCGAATATTTCTGACGATTGTCAAAGCTCCACTCTGCTTGCACTGCAGCCTATAGTGTGACCCACTTTTCAGAGCATTGGTTGAAGGACATCGGTATCTTACATTACAGTGATTGTCATCCGAAGTCTTTATACTCACGGTGTCATATAGGCATCTTTCGTATTTGTATGAACGTGAGGTAAAAAGAAGGAAAGAAAGAATTCCGATAACAGCACTGATTCGGATTTGAAGAGATAAGATATCGGTCCTAGGATTAGAGTAGCTACCCAACACTTATGTTCTTGGACATATAAAAAAGAAAGAACATAAGTCGGTTAATACTTTTTATTACTGCGACCGAGTTTCTTGATATTTTCGTATGAGGCAGAACTGAGATTAAATACATTTCAAGTAACTGTAGGATCATCCATTTAATACATTGTTTCATTCTAATTAACGTAGGTTAAATAATAAATAAAATTTTCTCTTTGATCTTCAACTCCGCTTCTCATATAAGTTTAAACTTTTGTGAAGTAGATGTTAAAGTTCTACAATTTCCACAGAAAATCATTTGTCAGTATTTGACTCTGTTCACAAAGTATTCCGTTTATAATACTTTGTAACCAATATTATGACACAGTTATCTTTGCAACATGAAAACAGAACACTGAGGACGTTCTGTTTCGATTTTTCTATTTGATTTCACAATTTAATAACGTAGAAAGCTTATTAAACAGTTGTCAGAGAAAAGAATTGACATCTTGTCTGTATAGAGTACAATATGCTTACTGCAATTTATATGGTCCTGTTTTTTTTTTTTCTTTCTTTCTCGCTCTCATACATTCCTCTTCTCTTATTTACTGTGAACCACTCCGTAAAAGAGGCCTCACCTAGAAATGAGAATAATTTTGTTAGCTAAATGTGCGTATCATTCAGCCACAGGACATGTGAATTATCTATACATGTTACCTTATTAATGTACCGATATAGCTTTACATTCGCTTTATATTTCTTTTACGTTCCGTTATATCTCAAAGCATATCATACATCATCTGCCGATCATGTAATATCTTTCAAAGAAACCATAAAGAGAATTCTGGAACAAGATTCCCATGGGTGATGTCGCTGCACGGTAGTACCCCAAGTTTTATGTACGTCATCAAAGCAGAATTCGTACAAAGAAAAGAAGATCATACAAACCTTTTTGTTTCGTTTGTCCTCGTTAATACGATTCTTCTATAGATGTCTGAACCAGATACCATTACCCTAGGGATAGGCGCTTTTGATAGTCCCTTAAACTTCGAATTTTTTTCTCTTCTCATTAATCAAAGCAGCAAATATAGTTTTCTTTTTTTTATTAAACTTTTTACGTACATTAAAATAGTTATTTAAAGGGCGTAATGTTTATGTGTCCATAACGAAGAGTATACTTCACTTAGATCAAAAATAAGTATTTCCACTAAATGATAAATATTAATTATTATTTAAGTGAATAACTTATTAATATGCAATAAATAAATAATATTTGATCTTCATTGTTTAAGGAGCTATCCCGTTTTATTACCTACATTACCAATTAGTGTCATTATATTAATGAGCTATTTTATGATTTTAAAATTTAATTTTGAAAGAATAATAAATCAGACATACCTGGATAATATGAAGATGAGGAAGATGGTGATATTTATATGAAGTTCTTTAAAATGAGCAAAAAATGATGTGATTTACAAAACAATGTGGAAAGTCTAAACAAATATATAAGTAATGATATATCAAAAGGTAGATATAAGCAATTAGTTAATTGTCTGATAAAGGTTATGAAAGCTAGTTATGAGCTTGTCGCGTGGTTCTTTAGATATTAATTGAGTTGCACTGGTTTGAAAGTAAGGGGGAGAAGTTTATTTTATCTAATTGCCAAGAGGGCAAGATTATAGAGTCTGCATGTTTATGACATTATTGGTTCCAATAGCTCTAGCTATTCTGAGCACTGTAACCAGTTTTAATTTTTTTGCACATCAATAATGTGGACCTTTTCAATGTCGGGGTGTGTTTTAATCGTATGCATATAAAGATATTTCGGTGGTATGATTTCTGTTAATATTTTGCTAGTGTGTTTTTGTTTGTGCTTTTAAAATCTTTTTGGTTGGCTGTAGATAGTTAGGTATGGGGATATCGTAATATTCGAGAATTACTAAAATTATCTTTTCATATTATCAAATTATACTGCAATTTTAATGATACATTTTAAGCTCTTGAATAAAATTGTCAAGTTATTTCAATAATTTTCTTCTGCATAATTATTATTAAAATGATCGATTAAAACCGAAATACTTCAGAATTGAATTGAGATTATAAATAACACATTTCATAAACTTCTATCAAGCCAGAGAAGAATTATTACTATTATAATTTCGAATCCTTTTTTGTTAATAAAAACGGTCTGGTTAAGCGAAAAACGTGTCCGGACAGTTCATCGCCGACAATTCATCGCGGGAAAATTTTCGCCGACAGTTCATCACGAGGAAAAATCATCGAGGAGACTTCATTTCTGAGGAAAATTAATCGTGGGGAAAATTAATCGCACGAAAATTTCGCGGATATATGTTAAAAAAAATTCCCATATATATTTTAAAAAACATTTTTAAAATATTTTTTAAAATTTAAGAAATATTTTAAAGAATTAAGAAATATTTCTTAAAATATTTCTTAATTCTTTTTCTATAAATTTTCTATAAATTTATAGTAATTTATAGTAATTTATAGAAAATTTCTGTAAATTTTCTATAAATTTCTATAAATATATAGTAATATATTTTATATATTACTATATATTTATATAGTAATATATAAAATATTTCTTAAAACATTTAAGAAATATTTTATATATTACTTAATATTTCGATTATATTTAGCTTTTTGAAAATTTTTATTCGGTATAAAGTTATTCATCGTGGATATATGTGAAAAAAAAATTCCCATATAAGAAATATTTAAAAAATATATTTTTAAAAAAATTTAATACTTAAAAAAAAAAAAAATTAAGAAATAGCAGCCTCGTTGGCTGAGCGGATAGCGTATCTGCTCTCCAGCCAAAATGCCAAGGGGTCGAATCCCGCTGTAGACTTGGATATTTGTAATCGTCTGTGGAAATGCGACTGAAGATCAGCGGTAGATGGCGTGTGTAGTTGCAGTCAGTTGGTGATTGAATGTTGAAGACGGAGTTCTAGACCAGGTGCCTTCCCTCGATAAGAACTTGGACTCCCTGCAGATGTCATATTATAATAATAATAATAATAATAATAATAATAATAATAATAATAATAATAATAATAATAATAATAATAATAATAATAATAATAATAATAACAATAATAATAATAATAATAATAATAATAATAATAATAATAATAATAATAATAATAATAATAATCCCCCCCCCCCCCCCCCCCCGAAGGAACACGGCCTTGTCGTGGCGGTGAAGATTGCGTGCTACAGTGATGTTGACAGCTATTCTGGCGGTTGCATAGCTGCCAGCAGGACCATCCTTGTCAGGCAGGTCTCAACTGAGGAGCCAGACTAACAGTGTTCCATCCCCCATCTTAATGGTGAAAAGGAAGAATGCTCTCCAGCCAAAATGCCAAGGGGTCGAATCCCGCCGTAGACTTGGATATTTGTAATCGTCTGTGGAAATGCGACTGATGATCAGCGGTAGATGGCGTGTGTAGTTGCAGTCAGTTGGTGATTGAATGTTGAAGACGGAGTTCTAGACCAGGTGCCTTCCCTCGATAAGAACTTGGACTCCCTGCAGATGTCATATAATAATAATAATAATAATAATAATAATAATAATAATAATAATAATAATAATAATAATAATAATAATAATAATCCCCCCGAAGGAACACGGCCTTGTTGGCGGTGAAGCTTGCGTGCTACAGTGATGTTGACAGCTATTCTGGCGGTTGCATAGCTGCCAGCAGGACCATCCTTGTCAGGCAGGTCTCAACTGAGGAGCCAGACTAACAGTGTTCCATCCCCCATCTTAATGGTGAAAAGGAAGAAGAGATCCGTACCGGATCAGTCGACGCTCGGGTCATCAAGGACTGCGTCAGATGTTGGGGGATCCTGGGCATCAGGCGACAAGTGGGCTACAGGACCCAGCTCTCCTTGCTAGGCAATCAGGGCAGGAAGCTGAAAAGGGACTGGAAGAAACCAAACGTAAAAAATGGACTGTAGAAGAAAACAGAGAAATTATTAAATGTTTTTACAGATCAACACCAGAAAAATGAGGTTTCAGAAAGCGTATGCATTTAATTTGGAAACAAAAATTCCCAGTATCTGCAATAACAGAAGAAAGACTTATGGAAATATTTTGTTACGGAAAATGAAATTTTCCGTAACAAAATATTTACTGAACTTGAGCTGCAAGAGTTATGTAATAAACCAACAACTCCAGTAACAGAAAATCATCAGGAGGTGGCTATATCAAACTTCGGAATTCATCTCAGTAAACATCAAGCTGACGGCATACCTCAGAATGTTTTGACAGAAGGGCAGTGTAAAAATGAAGTCAGGGATATTGGAACATATGAACTCCATAAATAACCGTATAAGACTACCACCATTAAAAGCTTTACAACAATCTAAACTAAAACAGTTCCTCTTAGACGCAAATGCTGTAATTGAAACCATCACAACCAACAGTATAAAGGAAACAAATCAGCTCAGTGAAGCTTGGTTGCAAACCGAAAGAGCAAAAGCCGAGGATGAAACAATCTGCACCATGGAAAATCCGGTTAGAACGAAAGGTCAACAGGATTCTAGCTGATCTAAGCAACTTAAAGAGTTTTAAAGAATGACGGTTGAAAAATAATAATATCAAAAAACAAACTGATTAATACATATAATTTGGCCAACAAAACAATTGCTGAAGTTACCGAATTGCTTAAACAAAGAATTACAACGACTGCACAGAAAATCAAAAGATATGAAGCAAGAATAAACCAATATGTACAAAATATGCAATTTCGACAGAACCAACGTCAGTTCTTCCAGTCTTTCCAGTCCAAATGCAAATCATCATTCACCCGGAAAAGAAGAACCACTCAAATTTTGGAAGTCAATCTGGGATAATCCTATTGAACACTAAAGATGCTTCATGGATTAATGAAATAGAATCAAAAATGAAACAAAACCAAATGCAAAATGTCATTATCACTAAAGAAATGGTCAGTTCTCAAGCTAGAAAATTAAAAAAAAACTGGAGTGCACCTGGCAAAGACGAACTACGTAGATTTTGGTTAAAACATCTAACCAGTCTACATGATCGAATGGCAGAACAATTTAATTATTTGTTGCAGTCTGGCTCAGTGGAAGACTGCATGATATCTGGGCGCACTTTTCTCTTCATGAAGGATAAGGATGCAGACCCAAGTAACTATCGTCCAATAACATGTGTACCAACTATGCTTAAGCTGTTCACTGCAATCACAGAAAATTCCATATACCATTATCAGATAATCAGATTTATCCGATTGAACAAAAAGGCAATTTTCAAAAATCTAGAGGAACAAACGACCAGATCCTTATTAATAAAATGATTCTCAGAAACTCAAAAAGACGAAAAACTAATTTAAACATGGCATGGATAGATTACAAGAAAGCATTCGATTCCCTCCCACACTCCTGGATCCTAAAATCACTAAAAATATTTAGAATTAGCAAAAACATATGTTCGTTTCTGGCTACTGCTATGAAATCATGGAAAACAACATTAATAGTGAATAATGAACGATTTGGAGATATCAGCATTAAACGTGGAATTTTTCAAGGTGATTCCTTGTCATCATTGCTCTTCAACATTTCTTTGATACCTTTATCTATGATTCTGAAGAAAACAAAACTTTGATATGAAATTCCTAAATGTAATATTAAAATTTCCAATCTGTTGTATATGGATGACTTGAAGCTATATGGAAAATCGGCCCAGCAAATAGATTCTTTATTGAACATAGTTCGCATTTTCAGTCAGGACATCAAAATGGAATTTGGTTTAGATAAATGCGCAATTTTATATATTAAACGAGAAAAATTTAATGACACTAGCAAATATATAAAAGCAATTTCAGCTGACGAACATTATAAATACTTAGGAATATTAGAAGTCAATGATATTCTCCACTCGAAAGTTAAACAACAGGCAGCATCAGAATACACCAAAAGAGTTAGAAATATTCTGAAAACAAAACTAAATGGATTAAATACAATTGGAGCAATGAATTCTTAGACTATACCAGTGATCCGATACACAGCTGGCATAATAAATTGGACAAAAGAAGACCTGGACAAACTAGATCGCAAAACTAGAAAACTAATGACTATGCATCGTGCATTACATCCACGAAGTGATGTTGACTGGTTGTACCTACCGAGGAGAATAGGTGGACGGGGTCTGCTGCAAGTGAGACAGACTGTGGAAGAAGAAGAAGAAATTGATTTAAGAAATTACATCGATAATAGTTCTTAGCCAATGCTTCAAGCAATTACACAAGAGGGCCTTCTAAAAACAACAGGAAACAAATCCGATTACAAAAAGGAACAACAAAATATCCGATATGTGCGCTGGAAAAATAAATCCTTGCACTACCAATTTCTTCGAGATACTAAGGACAAATTTCACGTGAACAAGACATGGCAATGGCTACAACACGGATACGTTAAAAAGAAACAGGATTTATTCTAGCAGCTCAAGAACAGGCATTACAAACTAATGCAATGAAAGCAAAAATTTTCAACATCAATAATAACAGCAAATGCAGATTATGTGATCAGAAAGATCCGACTGTAGAACATCTAATCAGTGCCAGCAGCAAAATAGCTCAAACTGACTATAAATACCGCCATGATCAAGTGGCCAAAATAGTTCATTGGCATGTATGCAAAAAATATGGTTTTCCTACTTCTGATAACTGGTGGCAGCATAAAATAGAGACTGTATTGGAAAACGAAACAGCAAAATTCTCTGGGACTTTAGAATACAAACTGATCGGCATTTGGAACACAATAGACCTGACATCACAATTATCGAACACCGACAGGTTTGGATTATCGATATTGCAGTACCCAGTGATAACAACATCAACAACAAAGAACTGGAAAAAATGACTAAATATCGAGATCTGGCAATCGAAGTTGGCCGACTGTGGCTTAAACACACCAAAGTCATTCCAATAGGAATCGGCGCACTTGGTGCAACTTCAAAGAAGCTATCCAAACTATTTACAGCAATTAAACATCAACGAAGTGACCCCATATGACCTACAAAAAAACATCATTACTTGAAACAGTCCATATTTTACGACGCTACTTGACAGACTATTCTTAGATTCTTGGGTAGAATCTGAATTGTTCTGTATCAACCAGTCAAATTTTTATTTATATGATATCTTGTTTTGACTGTGTATCAATTATGTGAATAACACAACAACAACAACAACAACAATAATAATAATAATATTTCGATTATACGAGGGTGGTCTAAAACGTTCTCGACCTCGACCATAGATGGCAACACTATCGGCATGATTTTTTTTTCTAAGTTGGTACATCTGTCGTAATCATCCGTGCGAAATTGCAAGTTATTCTATCAAGTAGTTTGTTTTATGTAGCTGTCTGAAGCAAAAGTTGTTTGTATCCTTTGAAATGAATAAAACTGAGTATCGTGCGGTTATAATATTCTTTGTAAAAGAAGGTTTAACGCCAAAAGAAATTCATTCGAAGTTTATAAAAGTTTATGGGCACTCTTCTGCTTCGTTTTCGACAATGAAGAAATGGGCTGCCGAGTTTAAACGTGGCTGTACCAGCCTTGAAGATGATCCACGTGAAGTACGTCCAAAAAGTGTAACAACACCAGAAAGCATTGTTGAAGTGCACGATATAGTATTGGATGACCGGCGAGTCAAAGTGCATGAAATTGCTGAGACTATAGGCATTTCGAAAGAACGTGCAGGATATATTTTGTACGAAGAATTGCAAATGAAAAAGCTTTGCGCAAGATGGTGCCGCTCTTGCTCATAGCAGATCAAAACCCCCACATGCATAAAAATATCTGAACAGTGCTTGGAGCGTTTTAACAAAAATAAAACTGATTTTGTGCGTCGATTTATTACTATGAATACTATGAATGAGACTTGAATTTATTATAACACACCGGAATCCAAACAGCAGTCAAAACAGTGGACAGAAGTCAGTTGTTCAGCGCCAAAGAAGACAAAGTCGATTACATCAGCAGATAAGGTCATGGCATCGGTATTTTGGGATGCTAAAGGTATTCTGTTTATTAATTATCTTGAAAAGGGTAAAAAAATAACTGGGGAATATTACTCCGATCTTTTAACCACACTAGACGAAAAATTCGTGAGAAAAACCCAGTTTGCAGAAGAAAAATATCATCTTTCATCAGGACAGTGCACCTTCCCTCTAATCTCTTCCCATATCTAAAAATCTTCCTCGCTGGTCAGCGTTTTAGTTCGAATCAAGAGGTGATTACAGCTGTAGAGGGATATTTTGCAGATCTTACTGAGAACCAATACAGGGACGGGATAATGGCGCTGTAGCATCGCTGGAATAAATATATTAGTCTTAAGGGAGATTATGTTGAAAAAAAAATAATTTAGAAATTATAAATTCCTTTTTTTCATTGTTAGACCGAGAACTTTTCAGACCACTCTCGTAGTGGTAAGACTTATACGTTGGTTAGACATAACTGGTAATTAATTTACGGAATCAACAACGCATATAAAGTAAATTAATTAAAGATAACTTTAATGAATCACTTCTATATTTCGACAATGTCACATTGTCATCTTCAGGAACATAAAGATATGGTATGTGCACTACAGGAACTAACAAAGCAAATGAGGCAGAAATTAAGACACTAATTTTGTTCCTAAAGTCCTAATGGTGCCCTCTTGCGGGCTAATTTGGTAGTCTTGGCCGTTGGGCTGAAGTTCTCATAATGAAAGTCTCCCAAATTTGGGGCAGTTTCATGCACCCAAATTTGTTGAGGTTAGGAACGTTTTTTAGAGCTGCTGAAGATTCTTTGAATAATCTTTCGTATTTAAACTTGCTGCGATGGATTATTTTTGTCTTCTTCCAACGAATTTTATGGTGGGTATCTAAGGCATGGTCTGCCAGCCCAGAGCGGCTGTACTGGTGAAACCGGATGTAGTCTTGGTGTTCTGAAATCCTGATATTTGTTGTTCTGCCTGTTTGGCCAAAGTAGGACAATTTGCAGCTGCAAGGGACCTGGTATACACCAGGTAGGTCTAGGGGAAGTGGTTGGTCTTTGGTAGAGCGGATAAGGGATGCCAACTTTTTATATGGTCTGTAACAGGAAGTAAGGTCATATTTCTTGAGGATATTAGTTATTTTTTCAGAGGTGCCCTGGATGTAGGGGATAGTGATAGACTTGGTGTAGTCTTTATTGTTGAGGGGGGGAGGGGGGTTGTGGTTTTCAGGTTTTAGTATTTTTTGGATTTTTTTGGGGTTATAGCCATTGGCTAAGAAAGTGTTGAGGATGTGGTTTAGTTCTATAGTCAGGGCCTTGTCATCTGAGCAGATTAATTTTGCCCTGTTATATAGTGTTTTTATCACCCCATATTGTTGTGAGGGGGGGTGGTGGGATTGCTGGTGAATGTATCTGCCAGTGTGGGTGGGTTTTCTGTAAACAGAGAAAACCAAAGATCCATCAAGCTGGCGGGTGATTAAAGTGTCTAGGAAGGGTAGGGTGTTGTTTTCCTCTTTTTCTAGGTTGAACTGGACTCTGGGATGTTGGTTGTTTAAGTGTGTTAGGAAGGAGTGGAGTGAGTCTGAGCCATGTGGCCAAATAGCAAACACATCATCCACATAACGAAGCCAAATAGTGGGTTTTTGTGGGGCGGAGTTTAAGGCTTTTTCTTCAAATGTCTCCATAAAGAAATTGGCCAAGGGTGGGGAAAGTGGTGAACCCATGGCTGTCCCCTCTATCTGTTTGTAGAACTTTCCTTGCCAAACGAAATAGCCTGAGTTCATTGTGAACTGAAATAGGGCTGAGATATCGGGAGGAAACTTGGCTTGGATGAGCTCAAGGGTTTCTTTGAGTGGGACATTAGTGAATAGGGAGGAGACGTCAAAACTGACCATTATGTCAGTGTGTTGGAGTGTGAGGTTTTCTATACTGGCTTTAAAGTGGGCCGAGTTTTTTATGTGTGATGGTGTGTTGCCAGTGTAGTGTGTGAGCGTTTTGGTTAAATGTTTGGCTAATTTATATGTGGGGGAATCAATGCCATCCACTATGGGACGTAATGGCACATTTTGTTTATGTATTTTTGGGAGTCCATATAATCGGGGGGGTTCTAGAGTTATAAGGTTTAAGCTTGTTGGTGACTTCCACAGGCCAAGAAGTGACTTTCTTAAGGAGTCTGTGGATAGTTCTAATCTGAGAGCTGGTCGGATTATATTCAATGGGGAGGTAAGTAGTACGGTCTCGTATTAAAGAATTTAGCTTACCTTTGTAGTCTTTTTGATTGAGTACCACAGTGGCGCTTCCCTTATCAGCTTTGGTGATTACTATTTTTTTGTTGTTTTTTAATTCTTGTAGGGCTGTATATTCGTTTTTTGGATAAGTTGGATTTTGGAGGTTTGGCTTTAGTGAGAACACCGACTACATCCAGTCTCACGTTGTTGGCGGTATGGATAGGCAGGTTGCGAATTCCACGCTCTATTTGAATCATGATTTCTTCAGCAGGAATCCTTTTTGGAGCTAAGGCGAAATTGTGACCACGTGAAAGTGCGGTGAGTGCTTCAGGCTTTAAAACTGCCGACGAGAGGTTGACTACTGTGTTAAGTGGTGGCTGGGGTACAGAAGTAGAAGTCTTGGTCAGGTTCTCGTATTTTTTTACGTGCCGACTACGTATTTTTTCGAATTCCTTTCTTGCCGATGTGCATGATATGTCATGGAGTATCGACCATAGATCAAGGCCGAGTGTGTTAGAAAGCTCTTCCTCTAGCGCCCGTACGTTTTTGTTTTCGTCGGCAAGGAGAACGCGCGTCGCGGTAATTTGTTCTCTTAACAGGGCGAAGCTAGTGCGGTTATAAATGCGTAGAGCTTTCTCGGAAGTGAAACGGTGCTTCAATTTGACACAGTTGGGGATCACTTTGTTATCCCGGCAGCGTTTTAGGAACGTCAGGCGATTTATTTGCCTCGATATCTTTAACCTCAATTTGCTTCTACAAACAGATAGAGGGGACAGCCATGGGTTCACCACTTTCCCCACCCTTGGCCAATTTCTTTATGGAGACATTTGAAGAAAAAGCCTTAAACTCCGCCCCACAAAAACCCACTATTTGGCTTCGTTATGTGGATGATGTGTTTGCTATTTGGCCACATGGCTCAGACTCACTCCACTCCTTCCTAACACACTTAAACAACCAACATCCCAGAGTCCAGTTCAACCTAGAAAAAGAGGAAAACAACACCCTACCCTTCCTAGACACTTTAATCACCCGCCAGCTTGATGGATCTTTGGTTTTCTCTGTTTACAGAAAACCCACCCACACTGGCAGATACATTCACCAGCAATCCCACCACCCCCCTCACAACAATATGGGGTGATAAAAACACTATATAACAGGGCAAAATTAATCTGCTCAGATGACAAGGCCCTGACTATAGAACTAAACCACATCCTCAACACTTTCTTAGCCAATGGCTATAACCCCAAAAAAATCCAAAAAATACTAAAACCTGAAAACCACAACCCCCCTCCCCCCCTCAACAATAAAGACTACACCAAGTCTATCACTATCCCCTACATCCAGGGCACCTCTGAAAAAATAACTAATATCCTCAAGAAATATGACCTTACTTCCTGTTACAGACCATATAAAAAGTTGGCATCCCTTATCCGCTCTACCAAAGACCAACCACTTCCCCTAGACCTACCTGGTGTATACCAGGTCCCTTGCAGCTGCAAATTGTCCTACTTTGGCCAAACAGGCAGAACAACAAATATCAGGATTTCAGAACACCAAGACTACATCCGGTTTCACCAGTACAGCCGCTCTGGGCTGGCAGACCATGCCTTAGATACCCACCATAAAATTCGTTGGAAGAAGACAAAAATAATCCATCGCAGCAAGTTTAAATACGAAAGATTATTCAAAGAATCTTCAGCAGCTCTAAAAAACGTTCCTAACCTCAACAAATTTGGGTGCATGAAACTGCCCCAAATTTGGGAGACTTTCATTATGAGAACTTCAGCCCAACGGCCAAGACTACCAAATTAGCCCGCAAGAGGGCACCATTAGGACTTTAGGAACAAAATTAGTGTCTTAATTTCTGCCTCATTTGCTTTGTTAGTTCCTGTAGTGCACATACCATATCTTTATGTTCCTGAAGATGACAATGTGACATTGTCGAAATATAGAAGTGATTCATTAAAGTTATCTTTAATTAATTTACTTTATATGCGTTGTTGATTCCGTAAATTAATTACCAGTTACCACTCTCGTATGTATGCGAGTATCACATCTGGATGTGTGTGTCTGAACGGTTCGCAGAATAAGTATTCTTAAATGTGATGCTCTTTCTCCCTATACCTATTCCAGTTTTGTAAATATTAATATTTCATTAGCAAAACTTGCAGTATTTAAGTAATAAAATATATTTACAATTTTTTAAGACGAAACAGAAATTAGGAAACTTACCGATCAATAATATATTACTTTCATTGTATAAGAATAAAAATATTATGAAAGTCTAAAATCTAAACAAATAATATATAAATACATAAAATGCTATATTTTGCGAAATGTATCTTGCACTGCATTTACTTTTCATATATCGGTATCAGTGCAATATCATTTCAATTTTCTAGCGAATAATGCTTTCAAATAATTTTTACCGGGATGAATTTTCCTGCAATGAATTTTCCCTGCATAAAATTTTCCACTCGACGAATTTTCCCCCGCGATGAATTTTCCTCTCGGTCAATTTTCCCTGCGATAAATTTTCCTCTTCATCAATTTTCCCGCAATGAATTGTCGGCGATGAATTGTCCGTGATCTTCCTTTAATTGTAAAATATTCGAGCTGGATTCTCGTCACGACGACAGAAATCTTTCTATGGAGTTTTTCAATTGAAGATAAATTAGCTGATCTCGTATACTGAAGTATAAGGGTTTTTCAATCGCGAAACGCAGGCTTTTCATTTTTCTTGCAGGCAAATCGGTCAGAGAACAGAAACAAGGAATTAATAAACAACAATATTATTAGTGAACACTAGATGATGGTACGGTGTGTGACGATGCACTATTCATTAGTGGATGGTAGATGTGGTATGGATGGTAGAATATACTGTGTGTAGGTGTAATAATAATAATAATGTGGATATAAAGATCACCTAATAATGCTTTCAATGCTAAGGTGGACATATTAATGATTTAATATTAATACTAGCGTGGACATATCCTGGTGTGCATCCTAGCTACCCAGTTTTATTAAATTCCATCCAACCAGAATGGAGTTATTATCATGTATACTTTTGAAACATTTTCTTCATCTGCTTCTGTTTGTGATTTTGAAACAGAAACTGATTTGCTGAACAACTTTTTTATTTATTTTATTGTATTTTTAAACATTACAGATACATAATTTCTCTAAAAGCTGTCCAACCAGAGTACAAGAATAACTTTGGTGTCTATAGAATCTAAACAAACGCATTGTTGTTTGTAAGTTTTAGCTGGAGGTACTCGAAATTACAGCCTAAGAAACTAAGGCTGGCAGGGAATTATGACTGGTAACTGTGTGTGTTCTTCTGGCCGGTATCGCTGCTTTGAGAAAGAAAGAAAAAAGAAAGTTTCGGGAAGGAAAGACTTCCATCTCTGAGACCGGTGAATTAGCTTTTATTTTAAAATGGTCTTCATAAAGTTTCTTCATGTCATAGACAGTTGAACCCAACGTCTTTCCCAGCAAAGTACATTGTTGTTACGACTTATTTATAAAGGTTTACGCGTATGTTTGTGTGTGCCATAATCAGGTGAGTTTTGAAAAGTGCGTAAGCGCTTATTAGATTTATTTTGTATGGTATGCTAATCATTTCGAGATTGGTCGGACGGATTTTATTGGAATTTGGTATTCAGAATCCTTACAAGCATTTGTTGAGGCTCCACAATTGTAGTTTCAGTCACACATATATTCAGTATGGAAGTGTAATCTTTCACATGCTAGTCATGCTACATTCTCTCACTGTGAGAAATAAAAATCTTGAACCTGGACTGCTAATCTCCATCGATAACGTGTTGAATGCTGACGATTTTCCTCATAAACTTTATCTAATGTTGATTTCTGTGTACTCATATATGTTCTGTGGTTGATTGTAAATATATGCACTGAACGAAACGAAATTTTCTTTTTAAATGTTATAATTTTAAAGTATAAAAGTTTTTAATTTGAAATGAATTAACTAAGTATTTCTTGTACCAAAAGCGAAGCTATTACTCGAAGTCATATGCGCGAAACTGATATTTATAGGTGCCGTAATAGTGGTACCTCCATAGGGTACCCTTTCTCGGTTCGAAATTTACATATATTGGTCTCAAGCTTGTTGCTTCGGCAGAATTCCAAACAACAGTCAAAGTCGTAATAGATTATCACGTATAAATGTCGCCGTTTGGGTTTAACAAAGTATTTCTTTTCTTTTCTTGCGGTATTCTACCTATTCTTGTTTTAGTAACTATTTTTCTCAGGGTTTTCATATCGCATGCATTTATCTGTTCTATTTTTGATATTTCTATTCTTGTGTCACATGCCGGAGTTAACAGTAGTAGGACTGCTGATTTCATCATTATAATCAGCTTCCTATCTTGTATTATGCCTCAGGGCCTGTTACGGTCTCATTCCATCTTTTATATTGTCTTTCCATTGATCTCTTCCCCACGAGATTCAAGAATTTGTTTAGTGATTCTACTATTGTCCATTCTTCCAATGTGTTGTTTCCATTTCCATCTATAGTTGTGGATATATTCTATTATTGGTTGTTCATTCATTTCTTCCACGATTTCTTTATTTCTTTTATGGTCTAATAAGGTGTATCCTGCGGTTCTCCTCATAAATCTCATTTCTTCTGCAGTTATTCTTCTCTCATCTCCTTTTCCGATCGTCCATTGTTGCTATTATTAATCTTGATCCTATCTCTAATTCTTATTTGATAATTTTTGTTCATATTTTAAGGCTAGTGCACCGTAAGTCTATTCCTCGATAGTTTTTGGGATTCATATTTGGTTCTCTTTTTTAAAACCGGTATTGTAATATTCATCTTCAATTGATTGGGGATCTGAATTTTCTTAAAAATATGTTGATTAAATTTATCTTGTTTTAGTCATTTCTTTACCTCCGTATTTTAGCATTTGATTATAAATTCCATTGATTGCAGACAATTTCCAATTTTTAAATTGTGAGATGAATAATTCTATTAAATTATTATTTATTTCAGTTTCATTTGTGTTTTGTATGTGGTATTTCTGACATTTTCCTTTCCAATTCGTCTTCATATAATTTGGCAACATAGTCTTTCCCCTATTATCTTTCTATGACTGGTATGCTTATGTATTCACAGATTTATTTCCTTTGATTTCGGATTATTCTCCATATGTATGTTTTTGTGCTTTCTGTAAAAGTCATATTCCAGTTATTAAGAGTAAACTTCTCAGTATTTTTGAGATTTATCTTATTTTGTTGTTCATTTAATTTCCCATTTTTTATACTCTTAATATGTCATTTCTTTCTGATAGTGCTTTTATTCGAATCTTCATTATACCCACGAGAATCCACTTTATTTTGCATTTCAGTTTGTTTCTATCCTCTTGCTTCATACGCTTGTTTAAGGTCAGTTTGACTTTACCCAATGAGAATTTATTTCTTCCTCTTTGCTGATAATATTTTTTGATTTTTTTTCCCTTTTCGTGTGGTTTAGTATTTTTATGTTGTCTTCTAATACTTTCACCCTAAATTTATTTCCTTGTATTTTATTATTTTGCTTTTTCACTTTATTTATATTTTGTTGGAGTCGAAATTCCCATCATTAGTCCATGATCACTTACGGAGTCTGAAGATATTAGATTTTCAATATCCAATATTTCCTCTTTTTTTAGTTCTATTTGTTATTATATAATATATGGTAGACATGTATCTTCTGTTATTTCTCCATGTTTTATTGTAAATAATTTAAAAAAATATTCGATCTTGAAGTAGTTTTCATCCATTTGAGTTTTCAGTTGTTTCATCGAATCTTTGATATTTTCCTAGTATTACGCTAGGAAGCCTTTTCATTTAAGTATTTTGCCAGTATTATTAATTCCACTGATTTCTTTTAATCTGTGTAACGTTTTATGATATCTTCAAGTTCTGGTTTTGGTTTTCCTTCATCGGCACCGATTATATTTAAAGTTTTAGTTTGTAATTTTATTTTTATTCTTAGTATTCTTTCAGATAAATATCCTCATTCTTTAATTTCATTTTGAAAATCCTCATGCATTATTATTGCCACACCTGTTCTCTGCTGTTTCTCTACTCCACTGAGAAATATGTGATATTTAATTAATTTATACATTCCTTTACCTTTCACTTTTGTTTCTGACATGCATGCTACTTTTATCTTTTGCGTATCTAATTCTTCAATTAGTTCTTGTTTTGGGTTTGAGAATGAAGGTGCTACCTTATTGTGTCCAATTTCAAATGCCTTTTCCGTTGTTTTTTATTGATCAAATCTATCTGCACATTCTGGCTACATATTGCCAGAATGTGCAGATAGATTTGATTTTTTAACACTTATTTTTTTTTATATCATACAAGCGGGTTACTAGCCCCCCCCAACGTTAGTCGGGCATGTTGTGTGACCCTCGTAGGTGGTCGTCCCGGTAGTTATACTACCGACATAGATCGCTCACATCACCATTCGCTATCCCTCATGACGTAGCAAAGGGGGAAATGTTTGAAATATTTAATCCTGGTTGTTAAATTAGCGTAAGGCAGGGTTATACATTGTCTCCACTTATGTATATTTGACATTGTCCACATTAAATAGTATCCAGCATGACATTCAAATAGCAAATATTAAGTTTGGTTCTTTATTTTACGCAGATGACTTACTTGCTGAAGTAAATCTACTGCAATTCTTCAAGTCTTTTCCAATATTAAATAATTACTGTTTCAGTTTAAAACTTTGGTGGAAACTTGCAATGAAAAGACTAAGATTATGAAAATAAATGGGAAAAGAGAAAAATTCTTTATTTTGTTTTCTTGTTTGCAAGAAAACAGAACAGCTATTTAGGCAGATTAAATATGGAATTGAAAAATTAAATTTGGAAATAAATATAGCTTGTAAGGTCTGAAGCCAGTTGAATATATTAATGTGGAAGAAGAGAGAAATCAGCTAAAATATCAATTTAAAGGTATACAAAATTCAAACCAATATATAACTGATGAATATGAGAGTTAGGCTCGAAATGAAACTGATCAAAGATTTGAGACGATAGATATGAGAGTTTTGAGCAAAATTAGATGAGTGAACAAATGTTTTTAGTACGATTCATAACAGAATCGTACGACGATGTTAGAAGCTGATATTATAAATTTTCAAGAGTGCGTGATCAGAGCTAATTTAGGATGATATGGCCAACTTAAACAGGACGAGAAACGAAAGATTAGTAAAACAAGTGTTTGAACCATAATTGCAGGAAGATCCACAGCAGATCAGTATTAAGTCTGTTAACGTAGTCAGGAGTGTTATAGAAGAACAAAGATCTGATTAGATCAGAGACTTGACAAATAATAAACCACTTTAGAAAAAAAGTTGTTTGATAGGAAACTATTCTTCATCTTTATGTTGCACTATCGTAATACAATATAAAGATAGTACAACATAAAGATGTTGTACTATCATAATATTCGGTATTTTCCTTGAGGATTACCAGAAAAAATGATGCTGTAGTAGAATTCAAATTTACATCACACATTTGTGTGAATTACACAAAACTATGCTCTTTACTATCTTATTTATTCGCTTTTAGACAATCAGTTGCAACTAAGACCTTAAAAGTGATGGAACGTCCATTATTATTATATAATTATTTTTGAAAATCTAGTGGTAGCATTGCTAAAAACTGCAAACCTAGCAAAATTATCACTATTCGTGAAGGTTATACCTTTGCAAGAAGACTTTGGAAAGGATGTAGTACAGAATTACCAAACCTGCTACGACTGCTCCTAGAAATGACAAGTACGATGTAATAAAATTTGCAATATCCTAGAAAAGTTTTCAAAGATATTAAAACATTTGCAACTTTTACAAATCTGCATTTATGACAGAACTATTTAGTGAGTATTTTTCAAACATAGCTTCAAGCCAAGAAAACAAACAACAACAAAAAAAATACATCAATAAACAGCAAACGTGTGATAGGAAAATAACCACTCTTCCCCCTTCCCCCGAAAAAAAATTGAGTCAAGGTCATGTGGAGCGATGAGACCATAATTTCCAATTTTGACAGTGATGGATTAAATACGTGCAAAGCGAGAAGTGTTAGTAGAATGCATCACAGTTGAATTTGAATTACCAGTCTGTTTCATATTGTGCGAATATGTACGTTCAGGAACTGATGTAGGAAAGAAACTACATGGATCAAACCTATAGAAATTTTAAAGAAGAAATTATTACTGTCAGTTGATCTCTTTTCTGTTTCACGCACACACAGATAGAGTAAATAATAATCCATGCCCCTTAGCTATAGAAAAGCTATGACCCAGTCTAAAATTTGTCGCTTCGGACACGTGGTAGTAAAAGAGAGTTAATCGAACTGATCATTCATGGTTAATTCAGGGTTATTTCTTTCTCTTGATTCATGGATAATTCACACTGATTTTTATCCACTCATTAATAGTTAATTTCAGGTTATCGAAGATCTTAGGCATTCCATGGATTCCTTGCTCAGGAAGAATAGATCCGTATTGATATCTGAAGGATTTGAACGAAATACTAGTCATAGTACGTCTCAAAATATTAATACCCAACTATTTTCATTAAAAATAATTTTGTGTTTTTGTCCTAAATTATCTGAAAGAGATGAAGTATTACGATTCCTAAACATTTAATATTATATAAATCGATAATTTTCTATGATGGAATCAAAGTAAATATGCACAAAACACAGTATGCAAGGAAAATTTGAAAGTTGTCCACAATTATGTCAACTAGGATACTCCTGACTTATTCCACAGTTTTCGTTGTCACAGTTTCGTCATTCCTGATCATCCCCGAGATTTGCTGATCTGGCTGCACGTGAGAGCCCTTTTTATCGTTGGTTTTTTATGGAAAATTATTGACCTAACGCTAGCGAAACAGCAACAGAAAGAAGACTCATGGGGCTTCCCGTCTTTAGAATGCACGCTGAAGGAAATGGAGTTTGTCCGTGTTGCCTTGGTTACGAAAGCTTCAGGAAACATGAAAGGAAAAATAGGTGTTGTCAGCTAGAGCAGACGAAAATAGCTTGGAATAATGAAAAGGAAACAATTCTCTGATGGAACAATGAATTGGGGAAAAAAAGACATTTTAATTAGCGTATGGAAGCAACCTACGTACCATTTTCATTTGTATAATTATAGAAATGACAAAAGTAATCAATTTGATGCTGAAGTCCGATTTTTCATGCTTTTATCCTTCTTATTCGGGATAAATAAACGCAAATAGTGCTGCTGCCATCTGGCGAAAGGAAATATGCCACCATTTATTGTCACTCTCTGCTAGTAGAAAGTACACGCTTGTCAAAATAAAACAAATCTAATATAGCTTGTTAGGTGCTTCAGTTCGATTATATGAAATATATTTCAGATATTAAGCATCCTCTTCTAATTAAGAACTGCTAGTGCAGGAGCGAGACCTGTTAAGTTTTTTCATCATTTAAGTGAATCGATAAATGGTATTTTAAATATTAAGCATAAAGTAGTATTAAAGGTAGGAATTTTTATTTGTTTATTTATTTTTTTATTTGGGCAAGCAAAACTCTCAAAGTTAAAAATTTTCTTATACTTAAGGAAAATATAGACTCTCATAGAAATGTTGCAACTATTTTCAGTGAAATTACATTGTGAGTATACAATATTTTTGATTCTAAAATACTCGAGTGAGAAACTCACTTACGTTTTCAAGAAAAACGATAAAAATCTTTTCGTTTTATTATGAAGGGAGTTTCATTTCTCAAAGAAAGATAATTACTAAGAATTCACACTTCGCTTGAAACTGTATAGTTTAATAATAATAAAAAATGATCACGTGCAAAATGATTGTAATTAGCCCGTGGTCTACAGTATTTTTATAATCGTGATACCTAACGAGCTCTTTCAGCCAGCTGGGAATTACATTCGTGGTCAAGAGGGAGGTTTTTGAATGAATAATGATAAATAAATTTTCGGATACTTTGGAATTTCTTTTTTATTTTCATCGGAAGAGATATTAGTAGTAGTGATAATATTTGGTTATATATCTAAAAATACTGATAATATTTGGTTATATATCTAAGATAGCCTAGAACTTTTCGTAAGAGAGAGAGAGAGAGAGTATTATAAATACGGCTTGCTGTAAAATCTTTCGTTAGTGGAAAAAACTTCTTTGGGAGTAACACATTTTTTCCCCATGCAACCAACTCGCAAGTAAAGTAAACTAAACTAAACCACTTTCTTCTATAAAATGAGAAATCCAATCCGAAGCTTCATAGGAAAATATTGAGAACCCCTTTCCCCACTCCCACATTTCTTTATCATTTCTCAGTATTTGTCCTTATTTGCACCGATTATCTTACTTTCTCAAAGAATCTTTGGCATTTGTTATATCAGAAAATGTCACAAAACGAATTCAGTGAACATATTCTGTTTGCGTATCTTCTATGATCTCAATTACGTTTAGCTATAGAGGCTAAAATCCATATTTTGTAAAATACGAGAAGCAAATAAACTGTTTGATTTAAAATGTTTTTTTTTTAAATCAAAAACAAATATAATTAGTTATTTGCCTGGTTGAGGTCTTTGGGTTTCTTCTTTAGAATGCGATTTCAATAGGCAGCACGTAGATTTAGTAGGTAACAACATAGGAACTGTAATTCTTATCCATTTAATAACATAGGAACTGCTTTAACCTTTGTCTGGGCTGCTGTGACATGGTCTGAATTTTTGGGAAGTCTGTTAAGATCTTTCTTTCTTCTTTTTTTTGTGGAGATCGCATGCATATATGTTATTTATTCACCAGTGAATGTTATTTATGTTATTTATTAGTACAGTGAATAGGCAGAAAGGTGAGGATAAGAAACTTGTTAATATTGGATTTGAAGTTATTTATTTATTTCTTCATGTGGGGTTCCCCCAGTTCCTCGACCGCCCCTTAGGACTGGTCGAGTTCGTCTAATGAGGGATAAAGTACTAATCCTATGACTGTAGCTTGTGTGTTCACGGGACGGTTTGCCTGCTTGCGAGATGAAAAACCCCCAGATAAAATAGGGAGGAAAAATCCTGCTGTCCACGCCCAAGACCGGCTAACTTGGCTATGGCTGAGAAAGATCCCTAAGCTCCTCACGTCATTGACGGGAATCGAACCTAGGACACTCCTTCCCCAGGCATATGGTAACCGGATCTGAAGTATATAGGTTATACCTTTTAGGAAATATAAGACGGCGGACTGTTCCAAAAGACAGCAGTACAAGGAATGAACGAAATGGAAGAAACTGGCTACTTAATTTAGTAATTTAACTGTGAAGGAGCGATGACGTGTTTTAACAGAATTTAGAGCAGAATGGGAAGAATTATCGATAAAAATCGATGAAGAGTAACTATAGAAATTGTTTCAGAAAATGTAAGCAGAAGAA